>NC_089318.1:7037348-7112348 GCF_036669915.1 Pocillopora verrucosa | reverse complement strand
TGAACTAACATCATAAAAATTGTATGATTGACAGTAAGGAGAAGTACAAATTTGATCTGGGAGTTGAAGGGTTAACATCTAATTTCTGTCTATAATGTTCAACATTATCCAGCAAACAGGTTATAAAAATACACAAATTTATCCAGCAGAAGTTACCTTGGTCTACCACCAAATTCAAGTCAATAATTTACCAGGAATTGTGTACGAGCCAGATGGAAAATTTAACTATCAGATTTTATGAGTTGAAGAGTTAAACACATGGACATGGAGTAGAAATTGACTTTCAGATATGGTTTTAGTTGCCTTGTCTTATAGTACCAGTCTGTATTTCACCATCAAAATACCCAACTCAATCTGATGACACTTTTTATTTCAGATTCAAGTTGTTGTCAAGTGGGAATTGCATGACCAGGATGATAAAGTAGTCTACTGTTGGCAGATTCCTGCTAGGATTGTCAATTAAAACTCTCTTCAGGGTGTTACAGATGTAATCAAAATTCAAATACTTGATCTAATTTAAAGAGTAAGATCAGTTTGAAGCAACCATGAAGATTGTTCATCAAATAGGAAAGGACTTGTCATTTCAAGAATAAAATTTATGAAAAAATCATGGAATGTATCTGCCGACTCATTGTATCACTCTGACCTTTAATGTAGTCTGTTGAATAACTAAGCGCAAGAGATCTGACATAGCCATACAAGGATATCCAGAGGAAAGAAAAATGAATCCACATTTTGAGTGCCCCAGCTCTTAACCCTTTAATTCTACAAGTGACTAGCATCTAATTTCTCCTTACAATATCACCCCTGAATCAAACATTAAGGTCATGAGAATAAAGGAAATGATCACTGAGTAACTAAAGAGGCTCTTAGCTGTTAACAAATTCTTCTTAGCAGCACCTTAAGAAATGTATAGAGAACAGTATGGAGAATATCCTTATTGATATTAGGGGTGTAAATGGATATGTATTCACCCTCTTATAAGGACATGGTTGCAAAAAGCATAATTTTTCAAGATTTCTGACTTTTTCCTGTTCCCTAATAAGAATAGATGTTACTGACAAAATAAATACACAATGTGATGCATAGAAATAACATCCCATAATTTATTACACTTAGAGTATTTCCAACCATCTCATTAGCATCAACAAAACAATGAAGACAAAAAATGGATGAGTTTGAGGTTCTTCAATGCAGTTTTATTTTTTCTTGCAATTTTTCTGACATCCTTTTTTTCCCTGAATACTTCTTAACCAGTGACAACCAAACAAGTTTCAACACGGCTCTCTGTGACAATCTACCAGCAACATAACCTTTCACATTTATACTTGACCATAATACTTTTACTGAATACTTTTATTCATAAATGATATAACACTTGCTGAAATGTAACACACCATACTTAGGACCACATTCTTTAGAGACTCATTCATAGTTAACCTTCAAAACCCTAAGAGTGACCAGCTTCTACTTTCTCCTTAAGGCAACACCACTGAATCCTTCATTAAGATCACGAGAATAAAGGAAATTATCGACAAAATAGTTTGATTGTTACACAAATTCTCCTTGCAGTACCAGAAGAGAAGTAAAGAGAAGAGTGTAGAGAAAATGGATCTTAAATCTGTCGCTTTAGTGCCACTCGGGTTTCATCATCATATGAGGTGGCATGGGTGCAGGAGCTGGGGGTAAAGGAGCAGTTTCACAGAGAGCACATGTCCAGTGACCTGAAAGATTAGCAGAGTCACCTTAATAACAGTATCATTATACAACAACAGCTAAGTAGAGTTCATGTAGGACATGAGTGTTTAACTCAGAACTAAAACACTCATTGAATCAATACAACCACTACATATGGGAACCAAGTGGAATATTTCTGGAATACAACCTGAGTGGTGATATTGAATAACAATGTCACAATTCCCGCCTTTTCAAACTTTGCTGAATGAACTTGGTTTGTTTGTTGTTTAGAATATTAAATAAATGTTTGTTCTGTTTTTGCTGAACAGCTGAATACTTGATTTGGGCCTAATGAATGGTGTTACATGCAAACCTTTTTATGATTAGGGCACCAAGTATTTTGTTTCTTTTGATACCTAGTGTTTGTATTAAAGCCTGCTGTTTCAATCTCTACTCTATATTTATTGTTCATTTAGTAAAAAGAAAATTGCACTTCAGCGCAAGGATATGAATTTTGTAAAGGGGTAAGTTTCTAAAGAAACTGTGGGACTGCATTGGTGGGAGAGTATAACAGGGCAATTAAGTATTATGTACTTGACTAATAACAAAAACTGGCCACCATAAAGAGTTTAAAAGCTGACATTTCAAGTGTTAGCCCTTCATCAGAGCAAATGACGAAGGGCTAACCCTCCCCTCCTTCAACCTTGATATAATCTCTCTTTCAATCATTGAAGTCATGAAATGTCGACCATCACCCCTTCCAAACATTTGGAAGTTCATTGTTTTGCTTAATTTCTTTCCATTGCTGCTGTTTTGCTCATTATAATCCATCACTGATTATTGTTCCCTTGTCGAATTCACATCACATCAGTGCAGGTTCAAAAGTCTCAATAAGTCCCATAGTTTATGGTTAAAAATTGGTCAGTTATAGCAACCATAATGCCAGTTTTTACTCTGTACAATTCCTCCATAAAGGCTATTTGAACAAATAAAGTTCAAATGGATAAATGAATATCATACTCTAGAGACAGATTACCTTCAGGTGGTTTTTGCATCGGTGGCTTGAGACAATACATATGATAACCTCTGTCACAGCCGTCACAAAACAGCAGCTGATCCTACAAAAGAACAGAAACCATTCAGAGGTCATATGAAAAGCTTACAGCTTCCTTTTGTGTCATAAATCAAAGGCAAAACAAACTTTACCCCATATGGATAGATTTCATGCACATACAGCAAGGTACATTGTAGATGTCTTTCTATTGTCTGAACGAGGTTGATGAAAATGTTTCTAAAGTATGTTTAACTCAGTCTCACATCATTATCAGAAGTTCCACAGAGTGTGCAGGACTTGCACTCAATGCACTGCCATTTGTATTTTTTCACACTTTCTGTCAGCTTTCCAGTAAACTGAAGACAAGAAGGATGGCCTAAAAAAAAAAATCACGAATACCAATAAATGAAAGATACCTTGATCTTATCAACTGAGTTGAAACCCTTTAATTCCCATGAATGACCGAGACAGAATTTCTCCTTACAATATCAATACAACATCAACCAGATAAGTGATGAGAATAAAGAAAAATATCAATATGGGAATAATTGGTTGATCCAATACTAAATTCTCTGAACTAAAATTATAAGAATTGTATGGTTGACAGTAAGGAGACTGACAAATTTGATCTGGGAGTTAAGGGGTTAAGCTTCAGCCCTTCATCAGAGTGAAGGCCTTATGCTCAAAACATCAACCCTACAATCTCTTTACGATGGCCAATTTACATCATTTAACCCTTTATTAATTTTAGTATTGGATCAATCAATTATTCCCAAATTGATATTTGTCTTTATTCTCATTGCACCCTTTCAATTGTTTAAATTCCATCTCCCAAACTGATTGATGATGGCCTATTGATGGCCTGTCCAATTTTACTGTAAAACTCAGAAAACTATGAACACCAATATTATTTCTGGAATGTTGTTGTGTTGAGAAAAACAATCAAATCAGGCTTGAGAAAAATTAACTTTACAAAGTAACAATAATTTATTACTTTGCAGTTTTCTAGTTTCACTTGTCCTGATCACCGTTCTAAATGCTTTTCAGGTGCTTGTGGTTTCCGAGATTGCCACTGAGCTGAGTAATCCATGCATCAACTCTTCTTATCATTGTAAAGCTGGTAGCATTTAAGGGCAACTACATTCTGATTGGTTACTTGAGTGAGCAAGACAAGCACATCTTACCAGCTTGGGATTACCTGCTTTCATCCCACACAAGAAAAAAGAAAAACATGGAGCAGACTTACAAAGTTCATATTTATTGGAGATTATCCTGAGACTAAAATGGGTAATACCTGATCTGCCACAGTCTGCACAAGATAACAGTTCTTCAGGAAATCCAGTTGTTTTATTCTCATACACATCACCCAGACAAAAGTCGCAATAGTTATTAGGAGAAGTGCCGCTGCCTGGAACCTTCTTTGGACGTCCTGGACCTCTTTGGTGGGGTGGCGATGGAGGAACCTTTGGAGATTCAACAGGAACACTGGCAGTAGAAGGTGTTGATGGGTGGGATATTGGTGGCTCCTCATGATGAGGTGCTGGACCAGCCGCAGCCTCCTGTTCGTGATTATAGTGGGTGTAATGGTATTTCAGTCCAGGGCCATTTTTATAGCGCCGTCCACAAACTGAGAAAAAAACAACAGTAACTGAAAAAAATATCTATGCCCATCTCTAATCACAAAATTTTTAAACACAATTAAAACAAATAAACCTCAATCAATGGTTTAACATATAAATACACGCAGATATATTGTGGGTTGCATAGTATTTTTCCGAGCTCCATGGAGGCAAAGAGAAGATAAATAATGAACAAAATATCCACTCATATCATATGCTAAACCATCAAATAAGGGATTTATCATTTCATCTTCTAGAAATTTTTGTTAACAAAACACTTTCTGCAGCCTTACCCTGGCATCTTATTGATTGTGCAAGGTGTAGGCAAAAGATGAAACAAAAGAATAAAATCTTCACTAAAAAGTCCATATTTTAAAAAGTCAAGCCTAAAGACCGAAAAATTAACAGTTTGGATCGTTCGGCACAGCCAGTTTGTTGCTCTACTTTCAGTGTGTATTTTTGCTCTGTTCAACACTGTAATACCATGAAAAATTTTGCCCCTTTCATTGCTCTAATATGGTTAAGTGGCAAAGGAGTAGAATAATTATTATAATATTGTTATACAATTCCACACAAAAGAGAAAATGCTTTTTGTATAACTGTTTTCATACTAAGTACAAAAACTTCTCTTCTAACAAATATCAACATCATCACCATCAGTTCCCATTGGGGCAGTGGGTGTATAGGGTGGCATTGTATGTACAAGGTATTCAACAGCATTCATTATTTATCAATTCAATTTTCTCTGGTATTTATCATATATTGACTTACTCTCACACACATAAGGCTTTTTTCGCTCCTCTGGATCCATCCTGGCTAATTCCTCCTTGGTGATATTGCGCACATGGAGAAGGCCAGGCATTTGGGGGATTGGCTTCTGAAGTTTACACAAACAATAACAAAACATGAGTTGAGAACTATACCTGAACTTTGAGCAAGCTGCTATGTTGGATACTGTGAGGTTCAGTGGCC
This sequence comes from Pocillopora verrucosa, assembly GCF_036669915.1. Classification (NCBI taxonomy): domain Eukaryota; kingdom Metazoa; phylum Cnidaria; class Anthozoa; order Scleractinia; family Pocilloporidae; genus Pocillopora; species Pocillopora verrucosa. The sequence continues at coordinate 7,107,026 of NC_089318.1, read as the reverse complement.
ACTTCTATCTTCATGATCCCTCCAGGGCAAGTACAGAAAAAAAGGACCCAGAACAGGCCTCTACCCTAACACACAAACCATCACCTCCTGCATCTTCATTAGGCCATTACACCTCCCCTCTTAAAAACTTTCTTTTTCTCAACTGGTCAACAGAGAGAGTGTGCTTTTAGGAGGCTACTCTATCTTACTTTTCAGAAAATTCCCAATCAAAATCCCCAATAAAATTTTCTTACATGGTGGACTGGTGTTTCTGGAAATAGACTGGGTTGATGCGCTTTTTTGCGTCCTGGCCTTCCTTTACTAATTGGTCTCTTCTTGCCGACGATGAAGTCTTCATCATCAGTGGATAATGCACCACTATCATCCTGTAGATCTTCCTCCCCTTCACTCTCCACAAGTCTCACTTCATCATCTTTCACTGCCACAGCTTCTCTTAGATGATCAGGTTCAGACTCATCCAGTAGTCCCTCAGTTTCCATGGCATCCACAGTTTCAATTATTTGTTCTTTTCGAATAAGAAACATAATTTGAGTTTCAATTGATTATCAACAAAAGAAGCTCTAGATTGTTAAAAACTTCTCCTGTCAGCACCCTAAGAAATGTATAGAGAACAGTTTGGAGAACATAGATACTAATTTTGGGGTATATAGGGTTAAAACGTTTTCACCTGCAGTATTCAGTAACAGGGCTCTTACAACGCTCAGGCGAATGAGAAATTGTTGGTTAGCCATCATGCTTGTCTCATAATGAGCTGAACTATCATTGATACAGACATGCGAGACTTTTCTCATAGTTCTCTACAGTTCCCCCCTCCCCTTCCCCTCCCCCCCTTTCCCACCTAGCTTTACCTTCAGTTTCTAAAGTTTTGGTCTCAATCGCACGCTCGACAGGGAGAGGCCGTTTCTTTTTCCGCCATCGTCTGGCTGGGTAACTGTAGACGTAATGTGGCGTCTGTCCTGGCTGACGTTCGAGTTTGCTGATCCATAAATGGCAGTTGTTCATAGCGATGCCTGTTTGTGCATCGATGAAAGGAATGCGAAGACGGCGCTCGTAACGCAATCTGGAGTTGTAAGCGGATACATTCTCCAGAGCTTCTTTGTACATTTCTCTAAGAAAAAAAGTAACGACAATTTAAGTACTCTCATTTTCTTCGACGAAGAATTTAAAAGAGGCACTCTAAAAGAAGAAATAAGACACGAACTGGGGATCTTTAGGTTCACGAGATATCACTCCGCGAGCCGCCATGTTGTTTAGTTCTCTTCGGTATTGTTAACTAGGTAACCTGGCGTAAATCTTGATAGCTTCGGTAACCTGGCAAAACACCCTCGCTCTCATGGTAAACACGATTTCCTCTGCGAAGGGTAATCGCATGGATATGACTAATGTTCTCTTCAAAGAGTGAATTTGTAAAACGCGATCGTCTCAAATTTCGCCTAAACGTGAATGAGTTTTGGATATTATTCGTGATGTGTGAAAAGGCCAAATATTATTACGTGCCTGAGTTTTACAAGGGCGCAAAACAACGTCATATTTTAAAGTTGTTGAGAGCCTCGCTCTTGAGACAAGTAGTTCCAATGCCCGGCTGACTTTTGGGGCATGTTGGCTTTTTCCTTTTTTCTACAATGATGGTAGTGTTTGTTTTTAGGAAAGAAAAGATCTTTACTTGTTTGGCCAATGGCCAGAAGGCGGAAAAATTCTTAAGGATAACAACTTCTACCTGATAAGTTTGAGCATTCTCATTACCTGTCTGCTGGAAATGGCATGGATATTATGGGTAGAAGTTACATGTTCATCACTTTTTGAGTTTAAAGGTCGATTACCTCCCCGTAACTGCAAGTCATGTTGCCTTCAGTCTGCCTTTTGAGGATTCGTGCATGAGCTTAGTGGGACCAGAAATAGTGTCATTTATGACTCTGAGACCTGTCTCAGAAGTAAATGGGTTTTACCAGAAAAATTATCCAGGCTAAAAAAGCAGACTGATGCGTGTCAGTCAAATGGCTGTCTGCTCAATTTGCGTATCTATCTATTGTTGTAATTTATTTTGAATAGCTGAAATTCGAGCCTGGAACATTCAAGATAAAAAAAAAATGCAAAGTACACTTCTTTTGCGTGTTTTATTTTAAAAAAGCTGTATTATTCGACATTCTTAAAAATGTCTTCAAGTCAAAATAGCCGAAGCCTAAAGATCAATGTGCAGGTCAGGTCGGGCGTTGAACATGAAACACGGCAATTATGCTTTATGTAGCCGATATACATATATGTATATACATAAGACATTCATTCATTCTTTTGGATTTCTTTTTTCAGTTAATGGTAAACTTGGCAAAATTACGTGACATCATTGTGCGAGGCTAAATGGTGATGTCGAACAGTCACAGAGTTATTTTAAGCAAGAAGTAATTTGTGTTATATTTTGAAATAATTTTTATTCGAGTAAATTTTATAAATTATTCCTTGAAACAAACATGACTGTTGTTACCTTGGTTATTCGACTCAAAGTAAATATTATTTCTTTTGTTATTCCGTAATTAAGTTATTTTACCATATTAGGGCACTAGTACGTGCAAACATGCCATGATACTACACTGTAGAACATAGCAAAAATACAGAGCAACAAATTGGTCGCGCCGAACGATCCAAACTTTATCGATATTTAGACTTCTTTTAAGCAAGAAATCTTTCAAGTGCTTCAGATTTTTTTTATTGGCCATAATAAGTCTTGAGTGATTTCGCTAGTGTTGCCGGTTTTCATCCTTCGCGCACGATCAGAGACAAGAAGCATGAGGGTATATTTCGAAAAATAGAAGCCAAAATTCTAAAAATTGAAATAATGATGGAATAATAAATCCCTTATTCAACGGTTCAACATCTAATACGAGGGGACATTTTGCTCTTTGCTCACAAAACATCCGCTCGTGTTATATATTTTAAACCATCGAATAAGGTGTATTTATTTCATTGTTGATAAAACATGCCGAATAAATAAAAGCAAATTAATAGCAGTCATACAAGTAGTTGTAATGCGGTTTTGTGATATAGTGCTTATGATATAGTTGCAGAAAACAGGTAGTACTGGCTTTAGTTTTCGCTTGGTCAGTTAGAAAGTTAAAAAGTTTTTCCTTATGATTTTATGATCAAGCGTAAGGATAAAGTTTTAAAAGGGTTCAAAACGTAGACTTAAGGAATTTACTCCTTACAGTATTCCATAGTTCTAAATTAAAGGAAGTTGGAGAAACTTGCCTTGGCATGCTTAATACGTTCAAGAATTTTAATTACAGTGTAGAGCTGACGGGTGCAATTGTTATTTTCACAAAAGAAACTAATAGTCGATATTAGTTTTGCATTTTTTCGGAAGAAAAGTTTTAAAAACCCAAACGAAAAGAACTGTAAGGTTTTTCTTTTCAAAGACAATGCACAATTTGATCATATCTTACGGCTCTCATAAAGAGCAAACTTTTTTTTATGGCTCACGGTTGAATGCAAGCTTGAACCGTTGATATTTGTGACGCTAAGTGGTATGTTCATAATATCAAAAATTACTCCTCTGACGTAAAAAGCTTATTGTGTTGTCGCAACAATATCGATGGTTTGAAGAAGAGTTAATGTGATTGCGGGCAGGAGGATTCTCCTCACTTGACGAAGTTTCGCAAAGTGAAAAAAACGCTGTTCGAGCGCAATTGAAGTTGGGTTCTCGCATCGATGAAAATGAGAGTACGCGTTGGATTTTTTCTCCTAGCCTTTCTCGGTTTCTTTTCTGCTTTTAGCTCGGCTCTGAAATGTCCTGGCGTTGCTCATTACAAGCTGAGTTTCTACGGCAAATGGAGTAACATGACTCACCCGAATGCTGTTCCTACAAAGGGCTTTCCTATGTTTTCACCTTGGGTCGGCGCCTCTCACAGTGCAGATTACTCCATGTGGAAGCCAGGAATGATGGCCTCAGAAGGCGTACAACAAGTTGCTGAGACAGGTACACTGTTTTTGTGAAATTATTTCTTAATTATTTCGTATTTCGTCAATACTGGATTGTTCACATGCAAACGTTGTCCAGCCATGTAACAACCACTGCTATCCAAATTTTATCGAAAGACGCAGACTATAAAGATCTGAGTGACGTCTTCTGGAGTTGAGGCACTCTTTCGTTTTTAAACCGCCAGAGGCGTCATGAGAACCATAAAAGGCTGACTTTGCGACTCATTTTAATTAACATTTTGTTCATTTCATTATTCCAAATAGTTTTTTCGTAGTCTCCTCGACCTCCGTTCCTTCTATTTCAGGTTTTTTTGTAGTCTAATTTACACTTTGAGAGGACGATGTAAATTGCTTGTTACATTTCCTTATTTCAGCAAGAAACTTTCACATGGTGCCGGATCTATGGATTCGTTATCCATGATCAGTGCCTGTTGTCATGATCTGAAGTAAACTGCTTGGGTATTGGGTGACGTTATTCACTATACTTGCATGAAATTGGTTCAACATAAAACAGTTCTCCTCATCCAAAAAATTCTGTCACGTTTACAGTGACTATAGGCAGAGACCGCTGTTACTTAAGATCAAAAGTTGAGTAGCTCATTTGCCTTCATGTCCCATCAGGTAATTCGTCACTCCTGCGAGATGAAATCATGATGCGTATGATGTACAACAAGACAGTGTGGAAACTGATCCAACAACGGGGCGGTCCCATAAACGGCACAGACATGGTGGAGGGCATTGATGTTGAGGTCACGGCCGACTATCCTTACGTGTCGCTGATTTCCATGATCTTCCCCTCTCCTGATTGGTTCATAGGAGGCGACTCTATAAACCTTTGTAATAATGGAAACTGGCGTGACAGTTGGAACGTAGCAATGCTGCCGCCATGGGATGCTGGGACTGATAGTGGAACCACGTTCACCGCCGATGACGTGGAGACAAGCCCCCAAGGGAATATCGCTGTTATCAACACAATGATGAACACTTCCTTTATGAACCTTCAGGGAGACATTCCAACCATGGGCATGCTGATGTTTCAAAGAGTCAATAAGCCAACGCAGTATATGTGCAGCGGAGAGCAGAAGTACATGCTCAAGTTTGAAGGAATGTGGACCGAACAGAGGCAACCCATGGGATACCCGTCCAATCCTCGTTTTTCACCTCTCATCGGTTGCACCCATATGTATAATTACAGGTTCTGGAGTCCCATGACTATGGCTTCTAAAGGAGTACAGATGGTCGCAGAAACAGGTAGATAATCATTTGATTAACAATTGTCTTATTTCAGGGTTGTTTTCAACATGATGAATTGCACGATTAACGTCTGTAGTGATAAAGATTGGGGAAGAATGACTTAACGATCATTTGGGGTTTATTTGGCTCAAGTCTTAGCTTAGCTTGATCTTGTGTGTGTGTGTGGTGGTCTTAGACACAGCACTGTTCTCTCACTGAAAAAGACGAAAGACTTCGGAATGGGGTAAGAAGGGTGACTGAAAGGTTCTTGGGTGAGTAGCAACAGTGTAAGGTAGCTATAGTGTAGGGTATTACATACGACCTCAATGAAGACACCAGAAATGTCAACCGTAGTGTCAGATGCTTTTTGGGGGTCAGGGAGAGGGGTAAAAACGAGAAGTTGGGGGGGAGGATAGAGTTTTGCTCCTTTCTTTTCTGCCTACCTTAAAAAAAATTGTGATATTCGGAATTAAAAATGGATCATGCGAAGAATTTACCTTTCTTTTTTTGTGTTCAATCTAAATTCTGGCTATACTAGGCAACTACTCAACATTGTACTACGAGCTGAAAAACTTCATGGGAAAATATCAGGGATACATTCACATGATTTACAAAGCCGATGAAATGTCTGGCGCTGCAAAGAATACAACTATGATGATAACGGCGAGTGGCAAGTATTCCCAAGCCTCTTTCACCGCCATGATTGCTCCCTCTCCTGACTGGTTCGTTGGAGTTCATGGCGTAGAGCTGTGTGGAAGCGATGGCAAATGGAAGGAGAGTGTGTCCATGTACTTGCCCGCGTGGGATGCTGGGACAGATAGTGGAATGAACTTCACCTCAGAAAATGCTCCCACTTTGCCGCAGGATGTTGTCACAGTCGTTACAAAGGACAGCGAAACCGTGCTGAAGGGAATGAATGACATCCCCGCCTTCGCCAAAATCACCTTCACCAAATATACAGCGACCAATCCACCGAGCTCAGGGGTTCAGGGTATTTCCGCAACAGTTGGTACCTTTCTGTCTGTTGCGTTTCTCGCCGTCATTTGCTTTTATTCTTAGCTTCGTTGGGATTAGAAGAGGCTAGTCGGCACGGCTAGGGAAACACATTCCCATTCGTCCCTTCTCTGTTCACACAAATGGGGGAATTTACCACGGCAACAAAGCCTAAGATCTCTAGCTTGCGTAGATACGGGGTTGAAAGGGGATCGCTTCTTGACGTCAAACCGGTACTCACGTAAATATTCGTTTTAAGTACCTTCTTTTCCATCGAAATTAGATTAAACTCCGTAAGTTGATTTTCAACTTCCATCAGTGATATGTTAACTACGGGAGTTGATGAAGCTTACAATTGCTCTAAAACTACGGAGGAAAACTCTAACTTGTTCTCAAGATTGTTATAAGATGCTGTGGACTTTGACACCAACGCCATGTAGTTTTGCTGGCCTTCACTTCTTTTTTCTAAGTAACAGTAGCAAACTTGAAACAAGACCGATAAAAATTTGTCAAATTCAGCGTGCCACCTAAAATATTTACTCCAGTGCGACTGTTTTAGTTCTGATGTTTTTCAAATTAAACAGTCTCTCTGCTTTTATTTTTTATTTGACAGTAGCAAACTTGAAACAGGTGCTGGAATTTGTCAAATTCAGCGTGCCACCTAAAATTTTTTACTCCAGTGCAACTGTTTTAGTTCTGATGTTTTTCAAATTAAACAGTCTCTCTGCTGTTATTTTTTATTTTTACAGTAGCAAACTCGAAACAAGACTGCTGGAATTTGACAACTTCAGCACGCCACCTAAAATTTTTCACTCCAGTGCGACTGTTTTAGTTCTGATGTGTTTTCAAATTAAACAGTCTCTCTGCTTTTATTTTTTATTTCAACAGTAGCAAACTCGAAGAAAGACTGCTGGAATTTGTCAATTTCAGCGTGTCACCTAAAATTTTTTACTCCAGTGCGACTGTTTTAGTTCTGATGTTTTTCAAATTAAACAGTCTCTCTGCTTTTATTTTTTATCTTAACAGTAGTAAACTCGAAAACAAGACTGCTGGAATTTGTCAACTTCAGCGTGCCACCTAAAATTCTTTACTCCAGTGCGACTGTTTTAGTTCTGATGTTTTTCAAATTAAACAGTCTCTCTGCTTTTATTTTTTATCTTAACAGTAGTAAACTCGAAAACAAGACAGCTGGAATTTGTCAACTTCAGCGTGCCACCTAAAATTCTTTATTCCAGTGCGACTGTTTTAGTTCTGATGTTTTTCAAATTAAACAGTCTCTCTGCTCTTATTTTTTATTTTAACGATAGCAAACTCGAAACAAGACAAGGAAAAGAGAAATCTCTCCATTATACAACTGAAGTACAGTTTATGTTTTGGATGTTTAGTGCTATTTTTGGCTTACGTTTACCGTATACCTGCAGTAGTTGGCATCGTTGGAAAGCCATGTTTTGCAATTGCACACAGAGGTACTTTTCGTCTATAACAAGTGCTGTTTTTAGATTAATTTGGATCTTTAGAATATGAGGTTCATAAGCACTCTGTAAGATCCAAAACAAGGAGCTCCTCGAAAATTGAAAAAGTTTTGGGAGCACCTGTTTAAAAACTTGCCAATAAAGTTTGCATTTGCTTCAATGTTTGTTCGCCTTCTTCTACGTTCCTAATATCTAAGAAAGATGTCTATGTTGGATTCTTTAATTTCACAGAATATCAACAAACTCTCTTTATTTCATTTAGTTTGTAATTATGTGTATCTTACATGGTATGAAAGTTTTTTCGTAACGGATTCCTTAGACTTTTTGCCATATTTTTAAGAAGATTTGCGCTTTCGATAAACTTATAACCAAACTTTACCATAAAATCAGCGCATTGGTTATCAATGATAAGAGTTTCCAGCAGTGAGAGTTCCTTCCTCCAAGAGTTGATAGTAACAGAGGTATTTCTGTTGCTTGTAGAGTAGCTAAGCTCGTTACTATCTCTTTTTTTATCAAAATTGATGTTTCGCAGCCATTCTTTCACCTCTGCAGCATAATCAATCCCCGTAAACTGAAATATTTTGCGTGAAAACTCTGGGATGTTCTCGGCTAAGTCCTCGTAGCGAATTACTCTGTACTGATCTGGACCAAGTTTAGACGAAAGGTATGATGACAAGTTCATATCCTTTTGCAGTCGATCACAGAAACGTTGAACTTGCTCGATGAAACTGAAACCAGGGACAAAGTTTATATTTGGTGGGCGAAAAGTTGAGTTTCGTCCCTTTTTGTTTAATTCTGTCCTGGTGTAGATTTTAGTTCCTCTTGATACTAAACCCATTTTTATCATGGACCAAACAACCGCCCGCGGATCGCGTACTAACTGTATAGTTTTAAGTGGAATTTTTTGCGGCTGTAAAGAATCACCTTCGACCAAGTCTTTTAAATTTTCCCCAGGTAAACGGTGAGTTAATATTTTTAAAGCAACGAACTTCTTCGATTTGCAATTAAGCGACACTAAGTTTGCGTCTAACGGAGAACATTTGCTTAAAGGTTTAAAGAGATTTTTAAACGGTTGAAAAGCATATTTGCAGAAAGGTAATGATGCCAGTGATCTGCTCGATAAAACAAAATGTGGATTTGACAGTCCTGGGTGAGAAAGAAAATTAAAGTATTCTTGGAAGCCATTAAAGTTGCAGATAGAAGCATTTCGAAGGAATAATCGTGTAAGAGTTTCGTAATTTCGTTCTGCAATATATTTCAATTTTTTAAACACCGCGAAGGGGTGAAGAGGTTCGTAAAGATAAAATACATCTGGATGTTGGTTGAATAACTGTCCCAGAAATGACGATCCTGTTCTTGGTTGAGCAAGAATTAAAACAAAGGCAGAACTTTTCTTTCCACCAGAACGAGTTCGTCTTTCCATTATGCGTGGTAAAAGTCGAGTGAAGGTTAAGTCGGACATGATGATATAGGTAAAAACAGTTCCCAGCAGAACGACAGATGCGAACCAGGTAGAATACATTTGAAATCGTCCTTCAATTTTAATTTTCTGAAAGAATTTAAAGAAAGGAGGAAATCGTTCAGCTATAAAAACCTTCATTCACGAATTAAGTTTGCATTGTACACTATCCACGATAGAAATATTGAGACAAGTAAGATAAACTCTAGGGGAGGGGGTACTTCCAAATGAAAGGCTTGTGCCGTAGGATGGATTCACATTTTTACGAATGGAGTGGCACATTCGGGTTTTCGGAGGTTGGAAAATTCTGGTAATGAGGAATTTAAAAATGGAAAGTTTCGCGGTGAGAGGCCAGCGGTACATACCCAGGAAAAATTGACTCAAGTACCCCCTCCCCTCTTCTCCCCCTCCCCTCCCCCCGCGTAGGCACTGCAATTGAAAACTTAGATACCATCAACTTTCTGATTTATCCACGTCAAAATTGAAGATGTAGGAATCATAACCTTCCATCTAAGAAAAAAAGAAATTCCGATCTAGACTTCATACATTTTATTCATTTTGTATCACTTGATATAGTAGTCTCTCGCCTGAAGGCGCGATGTACGTAAACGTTTCTTGAACCGTAAAGACGAAGTGTGTTCGGCGGCAAATTGAATCAACGGCGCCATCAGTTACACAAGTAGCGTACAAGATCTCACGTTATTCATTTCCATACAAAAAAAAAATTCCAAGAGCTCAGAAGCGCATGAATGGAAATGAAGTTTATCATGATTTCGGACTCCTAGTCTTGGAATTAAACCGTCTATATAGAGACGTATGGCAGAATAAAAATTATATGATGCCACTAACCGTAACATATAGAATGGAAGATTACCAGGGCGTCTGAAAAACGCTGTATTTTCCTCAAAATCTCCCAGCTTGCCTTTACATCACCCATCCGCGTGTCTTTGTTTATATTTGTGTCTGAAACAGTGGAAGCGTACAATATTCAGACCACATAAGTCAAGCGGCGAAAGAAAAACTTTCAGAGTACATAATTATTTAAAGCATTTGATAACACGGAGTAATATGTCACCTGTACAATGAAAAACAAATGGTTTTCGATGGTAAGGCTCGAGTTGTAGAGAACGTTGTTACCTATATGAGGGCCACAACGACGCAGATCGGGTAACATGAGTTTGATGTTGAGATATTCCTCCAATTTCACTCCTTGAATGATAAATGTAAACAACACTGAACTGGTCGGTCCCAATAACTGTGACAAAAACCTGCAAAAAAAGAGAAAGTCTTGAGAGCTCTACCTGCAGACACGTGGCGAGACCCGCCATTACAGCGTATCTTCTCTCAAACAAATATCCAGTCCCTCGAAAATTGGGGAACGAAAGAAGATGAAGGCAACTTTCTCCAAAAATAGCTGACTCAGAAAAAGCCTTTTTGCGAATCAGTTTGGATCTCTCCGTTTGAGCTTCGGAGAACAGAAAATATTTGTGTAGGTGGGAAAAGAAAAAGATTTGGCTTATGAAGAAATAATGATCACTCAGCTAAACATAAAACTGTTAAAAGTAAAATATATCATTTCTTTTGCGCGTATGTTGTAACTGTTCAAACTGAATCGTCTAATGTATTGTGCATTACCCTTTTAACTCCCAAGATTCATTAGTAATTCTCCCTACTGTTTGCCAAAAGATTCTCATTATGTTAGTTTTGGAGAATTTGGTATTGGATCAATGAGTAATTCCATAATTGAAATTTTTCTTTAATCTCATCACTTTTCTACTGTAATGATATTGAGAGGAGAAATTCTGTCTTGGTCACTCACGGGAGTTAAAGGGTTTATCGGGACTACTTGTATGTTGTTACTAAACTGTTTATGATCTTTCATTGTCTTAGTCATTTTAGCAAGATCAAAAACCTATTTATAGACCGTTTCAAACTGCAACTTTTCAATAAATGATACCGATTATTCTATCTCACAAACGTCTGCGTTGTTCATCACTTAGTATCAATTAAAAAATAGATTTTATGCTGCTGTACGTCTGCTTATTAACACTTTACCCGCTAACATCAGTATGTATATTCTCCATACTGTTCTCTATACATTTTCAAAGAGGCTGACAAAGAGAATTTGTGTAACAGTCAAGAGCTGCTTAAGTTGGTAGTCATCTCCTCTCTAAGGAGAAATTAGATGCTAATCACTCTTTAATAGGGGCTAAAGGGTTCCTAGATTACAGATGATGTGCGGCAACGTGTGGTTAGAACAGAAAAGTGGCGTATGAAGCGCAGTCGAGTGTGTCAATGACGTTCTCACCACATTTTTGACGTCTTCGTGATCTGTTGCTGTACAGACCCACGGTAATATGGAATATAGACGATATATTTATTTTGTAGAATAAAGTAGCAAAAAACGGTTATATGACGAAGCCATCTATTTGTCTGTCCTCCCTTAGATCGTAAGTAAGAACGTATCATAATGCAGGCGTGATTCAGCTTATTTTATATCAACTTAACGCTGATCTGAGTTGTAGCACAATGCTGGAAGCATGCCATGTAAAAGTCTTTCCATGAAAAGCCGTGAGTAATCTTTCACGCTACAACTTTTACTTATTTACTTTTTTTTTTTTTCGTTTTTTTTTTCGCGTTACAACACAAAGATTAAAAAACAAAACAATCAATGCAGCGGAGGAGACTGTCAACCAGGAATTAATCAGCAATGACTCGTTGACATCTAGAGTAGGCGGCATGGCCTTTTACTCGAAAAGTATATTAACTTCCTCGTGTTGAAGTTGAACTCACAGCGGGGTTTTCCAGAATCATTGACTTGCTGATTATCAGTGCAGAATTATATCTTGACTTTTTTGGTGTCAAATAGAAAGGGTTATTAAGAATTTAACATCCAGCTTTTACCCTCAGAGGCCAAAATCGAAGCTCTTCGGATCTGATATGAATAAGGAAGACGAAACACAAGAAAATCATTTGCGTGCTAATCGAGAAAATACCACGAATAAAATTAGATCAATTCTCAAACCACCAGCACTGAACAATTAAATCGCCTTAGGCACGGTTCTTTTCAGGCCACCCTTCTCTAATAGTGTTAAAAAATATTAAAAAATTATTGAAAATGAAATTTCCTGTGCCGTAATGCTGTTTGTGATGTGTGTTTGCGGGCATATAAAGCGTAACAAGTCAGGAAGTCTAATAGAGATTACTTCACGATATGTCGAGATGTTTCGATCACTAAAAAAATTGCCGAAAACATTTCTGAGGGAAAAAAACACACACACAGACATAAACACAAAAGGGATAAAGACATGAAGGGAAAAGTGGAATGTATTTTAAATGTATGACAGATCAAAAAGGATATTAATTGGGCAATGGACCGCATTTTTTATCAGGTTACCAGGCTGAGCGTAATAACCTTCTCGGGATCTTGGAAGAACGCGAAGAAAGTTTGTAAATCACGAGTCGGTAGAAAATAAACTTAGAATGTTTTAATTTTCAGTGGGCTTACCGGTGCAATAAACGATAGGGTTCTGACTAACAAGGTCATGTACGTAGTTACTTAATTATTTCATGTTGAAAAACTTCGAGTTTCACGAATTGCATAGTGGATATTTTAAGAAGAGAATCATGCTCATGCATTGCTCTTTTATAAATAGGCAGGACTTGTGAACTCAACATTTGGCTAATTCTCTGCGGAGGGTCGATGGACCATTTCAGCTTAAAATCAGTCGTCTTGCTTGACTTCTACTCCTCACGGAAAACCCAAATCTTACTTCAAACACATTGTACAATTCATTATGGAAGTTTTATACAAACGAGATTACGTCTCCGAACTCTTTCGTGTTTATGTTGGCTGAATATTTATGTTTACTCTGTTTCATCGCTTAAAATCCCCAATGAGGCCCTTACTGAGCTAACTAAGCTTCTTTGCAATATTTCTTCAATACAGTGGATTGCTTAGAAAGGGGAGTTTTATTATTCAAAACGGGTGACGTCAACCACTGGAGATTTCGATCAAAAAGATTTTGCGGTAAGCACTGAAACATTTATTGAGTTTCCGATACGTTTTCTGCAGCACCCCAGGGTTTTGGACAATCATGGGTCTATTTCTATGTCAGATGAAGAGATTGGACCACTGTCTCTACCCTTGGCTCTTTTTGTTGGGTAAGTACATGTTTGTCGACAGGGAATATTGAGCAAAAATTTCATAATAACTGCACGCGTCTAGCAGTTTGAGAAAAGTTTTCTACCCTAACCATCTTTCTCGTGCTCTAAAGCATCGCAAAACTTTACCCAAATTTGGAAATGGAAATTCGCTACTTATTTAAGAAACATTTCCTTTGAAAGGCAAGTGAAAAAGCAAGGTCAAGACAAGAGAGCATTCGCATAAAGCTATACAAATTTTTCCATGGGGAAATTGATCAATGAGCCATCATTAATTGGACTCCGAAAAAGCTGTAGCTCAAGCTGCCTTTAAAAAGTGAGGGAATCTTTTGGATAAGAATGTTCCTAGCTGGTTTGGTCTTAAAATGCCCTAACCACCATATCGTTCCTCAGTCATTGGCTCACAAACAACCTATGCTCATTAAAATGAGACTATTGCGTTAGAAAAGTTTGGATGAAAAAAATTCTGTAAATATTGTTTTTTTTATTGGCGTCAGTGGTCATAAGTTTGCATCTTTATCTTACCAGCAGTTCGAGTAACTAAAAAAGCTTCTGAAGTTTCATTCGTCAGAGCTTTGAGCCTTCAAGGAAAGAAAAGTGAAAGAAAACATTCCATCTTGAAATGCAAGACAAGGAACAGAAACGCATGGCTTATTTCAAGTGCAGTTAAAAGCTTAACGTTAACAAAATAGTTTTTACAGGTCATATGCCAAATCTAATAACTCAAACGGCCTTAATCCAATCAAATTATAATTATATTTCTTTAAACACCCAGTAGAAAAAGAAAACCTTGCGTCTGTCGCCTCAAAGACTGATCAAACGCTTGTTCACAATTTGATCAAGGAAGATTCAGTTTCATGGAATACACGTTCGGTAGACAAAAGAGAAAAAAACAGCAGATATTTCATTTTATCAAAAATAGAGAGAATTAGAATTACTCCTGAGTGTTAGTCCAAATCCCTTCTTGAAATGTGGCATGATGACACCTTGACGACCTCATAACTTGTAACAATACCTTCTAGAAGCAGAGAAGATCCTTTGTAAGATTTTAAAACGAAATAATCCTGAAGAAGCTTCTTTTTGAACAGCTTTTGGCATGAAACTTTTCAAGAAGACAGCCGTCCAAAAATTTCATATGAAGCAATCCAAGTTTAATTGAATCATCTTTCGCTATCTCTTGTCACACATGACCCTTTCGGCTTTTCCCGACCTTAAAGAACGAGGAACACTTTTATATAGCCTTTCTTGTCAACGGGCCTCTCGTGAGTGTACTTCGCAGCCGCACTTAATTTGGAAGGTCACGCTATCTAAGATTTGTCCCAATTTCTCATCATTGCACCGAAATAGAGAAAAACTTCTTGAGTAAAGTTCCTTTTCCTTTAAGTATGATACAACGACTTTGGCCAAGACTCTGCTCTCTCTCAAATTTCACCCCTCCACCCTCTCTCCCCTTCTCTCCCCCAGCCTCTCCCTCCTCTACCCCTAGTCTCATACCGAGACCTTTCACGGACAAGCGGTTGTCAGCATAAGTTACACAGTAGGATCTGGGTACGAGATTACTTTACTGCCTCTCTAACACCGTGACACGTGCATGAAAGAACATTGCAAGGTCTTCTCTATTTGCTTTTCAGTTTTCTTTCTTAAAGAATCACAGCCACGAGAAATTCTACTATTTCCTTACCAACCCTCGCGTTCAGTAAAGCTTGGAGACCGTGTGACATTGAACTGCAACAGTAGGTCAAGCAGAGGTGCAACCTACGAATGGTATCAGAATGAGTTAAACATTGCGCTTATGAACGACCCAAGGATGATAAGAGAAAATAATACGTTGAAAATACTGAAGACAAAATTATATGATACTGGAGTCTATCAATGTATTGAAACAAGAAAGGGACGAGAAATTCAAAAGCAAAATCGATACGTCCTACTAAACGTTGAAGGTAAGACAAATGATCTTGTTTCTCATGCAGCTTTAAGCTCATTTAATTCCGATATAACTTTCACGTGTTTTCTAGTCGTCTGTGATCGCCTTATTTGAAAACACACACACACACATAACGAAAATCTTATTATAGTACGGTACATTGGTTTATTTACTCCTCTATAAGGCTATTCCTAGTAATTCACAATTAATGAAGAAAAAAGCTAATCACAACAATTATTGAGATAAGAATAGACCAATTTACAAATAAAATTGTACCTTATTACAACGTACTTGAAGTATCTATATAGTAATAAATATATATATATATACATATATATATATATATATTTCGCATCAAGCTTCTTTCCACTAGCTTCTCCGCAACACCTCGTGTGAAGAGTGGGCCTAAAAGGTGGAGTTTGTATTCGTGCTTAATGGCCCACTCAGCCGGAGCTCATTCCGATTTCCATGTAGCATGAAGCGACTAGGAGTATTACCACTCCCCCCTAGATGGGATGCCAGTCCATCGCAAAGTCGCCCCACAGCATTTCATTAAGCTTCTCCGATAATTTGTTAGTACCCATATATACTCCTGGGGGGGAGAGGCACTGTGAGAGGAAAGTGTTTTGCCAAAGAACACAACAAAGTAACCTGACCAGTTCTCGAACCCAGACCTCTCGACCATAGGCCAGTGTGTGTCTTCCGAAGTAATGGTCAGATGATGCCAAATTATTCATATTCTTTATTTTTTGCTTCTCAACTTTAGGCAAGTGCAATAAAGCCTCAATAACCATCAAACCCTACCGGGGAAAAAAGTATCCCGTAGGAATAAACCTCACGTTGGATTGTGAGTGTAAAAGTTCTGCCACAAAGGGGATAAGATGGTTCAGGAACGGTGTTAGAGTCAAACCAAAAAAGAAAATGATAACTTTGGACGGCAAAAGATTGATCCTCAACAATGCAACGTATGCTGATAGTGGCAATTACACTTGTAAGGTGACAGTGGACGGGTCCCATGCGTCCTGGTCAAGAACACTCGAGTTCTGGGGTATGAGCCGAAAAGACTTAAATGTGGAAGTGAAATGCATCTTTGTTACCGTTATACTTTAACTGCCAAGAGTTTTCAATTTGTATCTACTCCTTGAGTTATCATGGCCTGAGAGAAGGCATACACTTATTATTAGCGGTGCTGGAGGCGCGTTTCTTTGCTCATTTAGGGAGAGGTTTGCTAGGGATCTGGCACCAATAATAAGGCAGTGCCAGACCCCCTGCAGACCTTTCTCGGCTCACTTGCTGAAGGCCTCGTTGTTTCCGGCAAAAAATGAGGGCCACTTGTAGCCCCGAATCAAGTTTTTCACACGAGCTTCTTTTAAGGGCCTAAAAGTTTATCGTCAAGCGTCAAAAAAGATACTTTTTTTACCGTCACCGTCAAATAAACCGTCAAGCAATTTAAAGATCATTCAAGAGATAAAACTGAAGGCTCCGAGCAGATGAAAAGAAATTCGCAAGATAGATAGCAAATGATTTATAAAAGAAGCGGTAACACCTTAAAAAGTCTAACTGAAATTATTGCACAGATTTGCCATGGCAGGTTTCACTCGGTGCCGAGACTTGGTAAGACTGATTTATAAGCACAAGGATAAAAACGAGGTCGCCAATTTTAAGAGTTTCAGTGATACTAACTGAAAATCTCGATTTGTTTATCTTCCTTTTTAGTGGGAACTGCACCAAAGATCATTTTTCATAAAGGTGGATATATGCAGCTTGCACCTAAAGGACAGAAGTTAAAGTTTCCTTGCCGAGCAACAGGAATCCCCCGTCCAAAAATAACATGGTACTACATGGGCGACAAATATGGTCCACGAGTTTTGAGAGCGAAAAATGACAGCGATTTCAGGGTCTATGGCGACGGGTCCTTGGAAATGATGAATTACACTGCAGAAATGGCGTTTGAATTCGTGTGTATGGCTAGAAATGTTATGGGGCACGCCCATATAAACGTCGATCTCTCAACCCCCGGTAGGTATGACCTTCAAGTCTTCAGTTCGCTCCATGTAAGAAGTGATTGTACCCTGAAATTGTTGTATTAACAATTGAGGCCCTGAGGTGAAAGAGAAAAAGAGGAGAAAGAGAGAGGGTGAGAGACAGAGGGAGAGAGAGTAGAGTGTTTCATTCTTCTCCGTTGAGAGAGAGTAGAAAACGCAGAAAAGCGGCTTTAGTGATGTGATAGGTTCTTATAAGTTCATATTGTAATAATACTATATTTACTGAGTCAGTTTAGCTAGGCAGAATCAGAAATTTTATACTAGCCCTTATATTGTACTGAGCAATAGAATTTACCTGATTTCTCTCCTCCCTCCCCCATAAAGGTCTGTAATATTTTTATTTTTCCCACCGCATTGGCAGGAAAAATGACTGGTCGCTAATTAAGTTCTCTGACTTCAGGAGAAGAAGAGGGGAGAGGTCGCACAGCCACTTGCTCGAAATAGTAAATACTCCTCAATCTTTTTTAAAAGGGCTCATACACCCAAAAAACTTTCTATTTAGATGAGTTAGAACAGAGTTGCTCCATTCTATCCACCACGTCATGTGCTTTGTGTGCGTTTTTTTTTTTTTTTAACTTTTACACCAATGTGAACTATTCTCTACGTGCAGTGAAAATTTCAGTGGCTGAAGATATCAAGGCCGTTGATGGAGGCAATCTCGTTGCGCCTTGCAAGGCCCTAGGTACACCCAAAACAGAATCATTCTGGACGGATAAAAAAAGAGTTTACTTAGGGAATGATGGTCGAGTAAGTTCAAAGAAAAATGGTAACCTGGAAGTAGATGGTGTACGATTGGGTGATCAAGGACGATACTATTGTACCTCGGCCCGTGATGATCCTTCTCAAGATAAAGAAACCGGAGTATGGCTGACCGTTTACGGTACGTATGTCAGGTGCAGCACACCGTTAATGAAAAGGAGGGTATGATACGAAACATCATGTTACATTTAAACTACGTCGCATTAAGTCAGAGGTAATTGGAGGTTTCGCCCTATTGCAATTAAGTTCGCCCCCAATCACCTTTACAACTTTGCTCCCCTAATGTAAAACGATTTCGCCCCCACTTGCATCAGTTCGCCCCAACTCATTCAACTTGTTTCTTATGGCAGAACACGGTTTCGTTACTGTATTGCTTGTTGGTCGAATCATATTATGATTTTGACAGGAAATGAATTTGTTCTGCGGTAAGGAAACGAGTCGAAATAAAGCTGCCAATTTTACGATCATTTTTTTTTAATCTAAATTCCCCAAAAGCCTTCTATTTATACTAAAAATTTTCTGATAAATTCCAAACATCTCCATCTTTTTAAGTAAAAACATGCACCTCCCCCCTGCCACCATTGAAGGAACGTTACGTTAAGTTATGCATCGTCAAATGTCGTCTTAATTCGTTATGTTATACTCTTACATCTTTCTATTTCTAGACTGAGCTAAGTAAAAATATAATCCTCTCCAGCCTGATTATTATAAACAGGGTAATCTGGTGTTACCAATTGAGTTGATAACGAAATTGGCCATCGTAGGGAGTTTCAAAGCTGACGTTTCGAGCGTTAGCTCTTCGTAGGAGTTGACTTGTAATTCGGTGTCTTTCCTCTTCTTCATTCAGAAACTGACACAATCAGAATAAAGGCCACTCATAAGAATGTTACCCAAGCGTTTGTGGGAATGACGATAACACTGCTGTGTGAGTTCGAGAGTGAGCCAAAGGTGAACATCACCTGGAGCAGGAGAGACATGAAGAAGCTGCCTAAAAGAATGGAGTCCTATGGCTCTTCACTGAATATACATAAAGTGAGGCTTTCGGACGCTGGCCGGTATTACTGCAATGGATCAAATGGTTTCAAATCGCTTAGAACTTTCATTGATTTGCTCGTGTATAGTAAGTAGATGGCACGATTAATTTTAACCTTAAAACATCTCAGAGCACGCACACAAGTCGCTCGTTGTAACAGTTCGATTATGTCCTCTTAACTGGTTATTTCGCTCTTTCTGTTATTAGTTCGGAGGTGAAGGACGAATACGTTGGTTGATACAATCCCGTGGTTCTTATGAACATTATACTCAATTTAAATCCTCATTTTCAAATATGTACACATCTTCGGACCAAAATGTATAATTGAGGATAGAGGATGATCGATGACAAGCTAGCTTTTCTTTTTTCATCGACGCCATGCCCTTAAAACAAAAGTATCACCTCGTAAACTACATGCTGACTGTAGCTCAAAGCCCTAAACTGAAATTGGTACAAAAAAAACTGGTACAAAACATGGCATCTTCCCTATTACCAGGTGGAGTCTCTCCAATTGAGTTACAGACAACTCACTGACGAGCCTAATCGTAAACTTGTGTGCATCCTGGCGTTCAAAGCCACTAGAGTGGTTGGGACAGAAAAAAAATATAGCAATTTCTTTCCACAGGTTCTAAGCTGTATAGGCCAAGCAACGTAACAGTTTCTGAGGGTGACTCAGCTTGGTTGCATTGCGCAGTCCGAGCAGATCCTCCGCGCATCACGATCGCGTGGTTTAAAAAAGGACAAGGGAGCAACATGCTTGACAAGAAAAGGTTCCATATTGTTGCAAACGGCTCGCTGCACATAACCAACGTTCAGCTTGGTGATCAGGGGAAGTATTTCTGTATGACGAGCGCCAACAAAAAACAGAAATACGGTACACGATATCTTTTTGTGAGAGGTAAGACCCGTAAAGGTTACGTTTAGGCCATTTTTTTTATTTAAAAATAATTGTGATCAATGAGATAATTATTAAATTGTTATCCAAATTATGTGGGGTGTTGATAGCCATATAAGAAATTATCCCAAAGGAAGCCGTTGGGCGATTGCAAAGAAGTGTTAAGTTGAAAATCAATGATAATATTGCGGACATAGGAAACGAGAGGATCAAATTTTTTTAACAAACTGACCGCCGAGTTCCCTTGGTGCATTGCTTTTTCATTTTCGCATGTAATGTAAACATTCCAATAAGACAATCGGCAAAAAGCCAGGGCCTTGTTTTCCATTCTTCACTAATCATCACTTCCCTAAGATCCGCTGCGTAGCCGGAGTACGTAAGTTACAACTTGTGAGATGAGAAATTTGAAACAAGAGTTTGGAAACTTAAATGAGCTGTGTGGGTCACAAAATGAAACTCGGCCGCGCTCACTCGGGTGGAATGGTGACCATTTTGACAGATATCTTCAGCAAACTCAAAACAGTTTTATTTCATATCTCTTATTTTCTTTTACAGAAAACCCCAAACGTTATACAGCCGGGCACAAGGATTTTGGTGGTCGTTTTCTTGTGATGATCTTCGCGCTGGCAATAATATATACATTATAACTATGACATGCGCATCATCAAACACTTTCATTTTGTTTTTTCGTTTGTTTGTTTTTTGCATTGTAAGTGTTGCATCTTTTATAACGATCTCATTCTAGCGAGGAGCCGAAAGCGCGCAGGTTGTGGCTTCACTTGTATTTTGGAAGAGCTAAAATTGTTGTATGTAAATATATCAGTATGCATTTTCGCCAGACTTTTCTCTATGCGTTTCCTAAGATGCTGACAAGAAGAATCTGTTTAATAATCAAGAGTTGCTTTTGTAGGTGATCATGTCCTTTACCCTCATGACCTTAATGTGTGTTTCAGGGATGATATTGTAAGGAGAAATTAGATGCTGGTCAGTCTAAGGGGTGGAAGGGTTAGATGCAGTTTTGTACTGAAAACCCACCGACCAGAATTTACATTAAATTTTGCGGAAATTGACTTTAAGTAAAAAGCGAGAAAAAGAAAATAGTGTGAAGGGAGGAGAAAATAATTCTGTAATTTTCTCTTGATGAACAATAATGTCGTTGAACCAGTGGATGTTTAAAAACTTTATTAGGTAAACACGCACATTAGATTTTGAAAAATTCAGTTTATTCGGCAAGCACAATAATACAACAGGCAAGAAATAAAGCCTTGATCAGTGGAGCAGTGGGTCGATCAGTGAATCTGTGTTGATCATTACTGTAGCTCGATCAATAAAGCAACAAAACGCACCCTAGCATGCGAATAGTTCCTTACAAGAGATTATCAACTCTTGGTTGTCATCAGTACCTCGCGGCCTTCGCGAGAGGCTTACTCTCGCGATGCATACCCATCGAGTGCCAGCTCACAGCCCAACGTGACACACCTAACCAATAACAGACCGACTAACCACTCACTCGTGAACCGATCGATCAACATTAGTCCGTCCGTCCTTCCTTCCATCCGCACAACGCCAGGTCTGTGAAATCGATCGACAGCGAGAGAAGTAAAAATGCCGGGACCGGGAACGAATACAGAGTGTTTCATTTTCCTTCTCAGATCTCGGTTGCTCTCTGAATAGTTGACAGAAGTCTTAGTCATTCATTCAGTCACATTCGCGCCGTCAAAATTTCTGCGCGCTTTTTTTTTTTTTAACCTCAGTTCCAAAACTTGTAACTCAATTTTGTGCAGGTCAGACGAGCATCGAATTTTGGTTCTTCTTTCCCTAACCCCACATCTAGTACTCCGCACTGTCACGGTTTCTCAGACTGAGAACCGAGCAGAGATCGTAAACTTCAACGAGTCACAAACAGCAATGGTAACCAACCTAATGAGTATGTCAAATAAAATCTACAATTTTATTTGTTTTTTAAATTGAATTGCAGGTAGCTAAGATCACACGGATTGTTAAACCGAAAAAAATCTACAAATTACTAAGAATATGTACATTTTTCAAGTGAAAGTCTCAATTGAAAATAACAAATTTCTCAACACGACATCAGTTCTTTACTGTATCATAGAGTACTCTGTTTAGGTCTAAATATAATTGCTAAGTTACATTGTTTCTTATTCTTAAACCATAATCGCAAAACACACAAAAAAAATTCTTACTTCAATTTTACAAAGTGAACTATAATCTACTCTACCAATACACCTTAGAAGCAAGCACGCAGCCCCTTTACTACCAGTCGATAAAAAAAAGCGACTAGTACGCTCTACAATTCACACAAAAAGCAGTCAGCTTACATAAATAATTTCCGCAGCACCTTCAAAAGTAGCCTGGATCTAGGAACTCCTTCAAACAGAGAATTCCAATGGTTACAATTAAAAAAATAACCTTGTAATTCTTGACGTCGTAAAAAATCATATCAATGTCAGTATCTGGGCAATTGCACACCTACTCTTCCCCTAGCACAACATTAACACTTGACTGTTGATGAGCGGGGAAGGGCTGGGTACGAAGTTGTCAAGAGACTGGCATTTATCATAAACATCTTCAAATCTAACACTAAGGTTTACGACCAAGAAAAACAAAATGTATAATAAAATAAGGGTTTCCCTGCTTAACTGGAATTCAAGTTTATAAAATTACTTTTAAATCTAACATTTTTTTACCTTTCGACTAATGCTATTAACTTAAATGACTGGAAAATTTCTCCAAGAAAGCTACCGAAACCATTAACACGTTTTTACATTTATGGCGCGATTATTTAGTGGAAGCAAACAATTTACTATGGGCAACCGTGTACCTAAACATAACTTCTAATTCACCTTCAAAAACCCGGGTCTACCTAAATCTTTTTTTCGTTTAAATCCCCTTCGTTTCTGCTTCAGTCACAAGGTTTATGACGTAAGACAACACGAATTTGACATTTATTTACTAGCACAATAACAGTAATTAGTACATAACATCCCATCAAAATAAATTAAATCTAAGCTAATTCATCTTGTCCCCTTGTACAAATTCAAGTTTAAAAAATACAATAATATCTGTAACAATAAAACAGAAAAATACCTTTATCGAAGCATTCAAGGCTGATAAAAATAACGCGCGCGTTGTTTTGGTTATTTGGCAAGTTTATCTTCACGTTCTGGTTGGCTACGCAAGCTATCGTGATTAAAAAAAAATACTAATTTTATGCCCACCACGCCAAACTTAAACTAGTTCAGAGCAAAAAATATTCCAGTAATCCGGTTTCTAAATCATAAACCTAGACATTTTGCGGTGTTCACTGCTACAGAGATTTTCCACCGAATTTATGTTATCTCGATCTGGACTGGTCTATGTAATTTACCTGCACACGCGTACAAGTCCAAGGAGATTACGAAATCCTTCTAAACTCTTTCAAGTTCTGCCTACTTGGCAATCAGTAGCGAGGAAAAAGGATGGCCAACAAATCTCTTGTACTTTCAAGTTCAATTTTGCTTTTTCTGTCCAGATTCCTTTGTAAAGGCTTTTGTATCGATCGGTTAAAATAGATTCACCATCAGTCGTAGCTGATACCACGTCGGTATGGATTTCAAAGCAATTGAAATAAATTAAACTCCCTGATCTTTAGCAGAAACTTGTGCGCAAAAATACAATCCCTTCACGAGATTCTGGCCTAAAAAAATAATTGCATTCCGTAATCGTGAAAAAATAAAACAACAACAACGTCCAGCAATCTAGAAAGCATCATTCATAAGCCTTCAGTTCAAAATCTCTCCAAGTGCCGCTAATTTGAAATTACACTGTCAGCAAGAAATAAGTTAGTTCTATTCGGCACTTTGTAATCACCTTGGTTGAAAAATCACGACACCACTGGCTAGTAAGGAAGTGGTTCACGGTTCAGGGAGTCTAACTTCATTACAGAATTCAAGCGGGTTGGTTACGCCATGAAATCAAACGTGACTATCCACGCTAATCCCCGCTACGTCATCCATAAGCTCCGCAAAGGACGGGCGAGCCAGCGGATTCCCTTCCCAACATTTCTCCAGAACCTCGAGAACCGTATCCGGGCAATTATCAGGCTTTGGCAGACGCAGATCATCCTTAACGCATTTCAGGACCTCCTCGTTCGACCGATCGTGATACGGCAGCTGACCAAGAGTGTAAATCTCCCAAACCAACACTCCAAACGACCAAACGTCGCTCTTCTCGGAGAAATCATCGTCGAAAATGGCCTCTGGAGGCATCCATCTTAACGGTATCTGTACGTTGTTGAAGCGGTAATACTCCTTGTTGTAGAGATCGTAACTGAAACTCAAAAAGCCTATCTTGATCTGCATATCTCGACCAACCATACAATTCCTTGCAGCAAGATCCTTGTGGACGAAGTGTTGCGAGCTTAGATAGTTCATTCCCGTCGCCAGTTGTCCACAAATGGCGAGTTTCTGATTTGAATTCAACGTACTTCGGCCGTTATCATAGCAAGACAGAAGGTACTGCTTTAAGTCGCCCTAAAAAAAGAAGAGGGAGAAAAATTCCATAAACTATAATTTCCCCACCATTCTCTAATAATATGATTGGATATTCGGCGAACCATTAAACAATTAACGCATAATATAACAAGCCTACAGAACAGGCGAGCGCACGGAGGCACGAGGCAAGCAAGAATGGCAGGTCAAGCACGTGCTCCTGCTCGCTTGAAAAACGTGAAGAGTTTACGTGGGTTCCGCACGCCAACTAATCACAACACAAGTTACAAAAACAAACCACAATTTAGCTTGTTGCGACAAAAACCAAGCCTCAAATGTTAATCAGTAGGTTATAGTCCCATCATTCACCAATTCACTTCAAAGGTCTCATTAGTAGTTCTCTTTAAAGTCTGTTAAAAAAATTCTTATGAAGTTACTTCTGAGAATTTGGTATTGTGTTAACTAACAATCCCCAAATTAACATTTTTCTTCATTCACACCACCTGTCAGCTCAATATTTTAATGTAAGGAGGAATTTTGTCTCGGTCATTCAATGAAGTAAAAGCGCCAAAGGAGAAAGATAAGGATTAAAGATTGATTAAACGGTTTTAAATCCCGCGCAAGTTATTTTCAAACTTAAATACAAATAAATCAATTAAGACCTCTCTTTCGCTCTTTAACATTTGCAATGTTATCCCAATAACAAATTTTGTTTATAAGGAATCGTTTAAAAGGTTTAGGAACTATCAAAGCAAAAAGTGGAGTAAACAAACGCTTTTAAAGTTTCTTGCAAATAAACTATTTAACAGTGCGACAATTTATTGCGACATGAAAGAAGCATCCAATTGTCTTTCCAGTTAATCCGTGTCTAATTTGCTCAGAAACACCAACGCACACTTTTTATCTCGTTAGTCAATTACAATACTTGGAAAAAAATGATTTCTTTTCCTTCGTTTTTTTTCGTGACCTTCGACTCAAACAAACTTAGGAGGCCTTCTGACAGATCGCGGACATCCAACATGAGGGCGATTTAACACCAGAAAGCCGATTAGTTCACGGCACACCCAAGTTAAACCCCTACCTAAATATATGTTTTATGATAATTGCCCCCTTCTGGGTCTGCAATATCCTGTTAATTTGCGAGAAAATCACCACCGGCAGGAAAGAGTTGTCACTAAGCTGCAAGTTTATGATAACTCGACAAGATTTGTGTTACCCTTCTTCGGAAAGGACTCACTTTGGAACTCTACTCAAACAGAATTCCATTACTTGAAGTAGGGTGTCCAGATTAGACCACATGGAAACTTGGCCGAAAAAATCCATTAATCCACAAATTTAAAATGAGGTGACAAGTAAACAATGCAATCGTAAAAAAAATTAACCTGCTTTTGTGACCTGATGTAAATTTTCTTCGATGGATTTTCAAATATGAAATCAGCGGCGTCATTCATTACAGTCGGTCATTGCTAACAAATCCTTAATGCTAATTTCTAAGCCTCTATCATGCCCGGAAATTAAAGTCTAACCGCAGTCACTGCGGTTAGACTTAAATGGCATGGCAAGTTATTTAAGATAGTGATCTTAGTTCATCGGATTCGAGTTTCTTTTTTTTGCATAAAAAGCAGGGGAATCGATTTACCCCCAGCTTAAACAGTTAGGAGTAACATTTCTGTTCGGCTTTTCTTTTCCTTTTGTTAAGAAACAAAGTATTTAGCGTTCTATCAGCGATAACAAAGAGAGCGCATGTCAATTCCGCCTACAACTGACGTTTCGAGTGTTGAGACTTTGTCATTCGCTACGACTAAGGGATAACGCTCGAAATGCTATCTTAAAATGAGGTGAAAATGAAACTCTTTCTGATGGCCAATTTACGCTTATCAATAAGTTGATAAAACCAAACTGTCTTTCCATAACCCAACGACGCAGCGCCACTTGCAAAATATTATAGGATTAACATTGAGGTAGAAAAATTAACAACTTTCTTAGATTTGAATCGTATGATCGTATTTCACGATCATTTCATGATCGTATGATCGTATTTCACGATCATTTCTAATATTTTACATTGGCCAAAAATTGGTGAGAATATTACGGCCAGGGTTTTTTGGTTAACCATTAGAAATTGAGTCTCATGTTATCTATCACCGTTCACCGCCTTTGATCCATTTATCTCTTGCGGTTAAGTTGAAATTATACCTTTCTAATCTTAACCACCTCTTTGTTTAACAGTTAATCCGAGATTCCTATCATCTCCAAACTGATTGCGACATCAAAAACACGGCTTATAGATACAGCGCAACAGCAATAGCAATCTTGCCCTTCCCGTTGGCAATCTGATTAAACATCATTGACACTTTTTTTTTTTTTGTCAACTGAAAATAAGCCAATAAGCACGTATCTCTTCCGTCATCAACAATCCAACTTTCTGAATGATTCCCATTCCTTCCCGCCTCCTCTCGCTTCGTATAAGACCACTTCTATTTCAGACGTTGACTTGTATTTTGGACAAACAGTGCTCTGATCTCTAGGGAACTATTGTAATAGCTTAACTCTTAGAGAGTTTGTTTAACCGTCCGTTCAACCGCAACTTCCCGCACGCTAGTAGTAATTTTAGTTCAAGATAATCATTTAAATAAAGAATTTTTTCTTTCATTTCCATTTTTTGTTTGCTCGAAAATGTATTCACACTGTTATGAGAAATCACCTATTACATCTGTAGCATTGACTCTTTAACTCCGGGTTGTGATAAACATGTAACTTCTCCTTATAATATCCATACAATATCCAGCAAACAGGAAATGAGAATACTTAAACTTATTAATTAGACGTTGTCATCTTAATCAAATACCAAATTCAGAAAACTAATTTACAAGGCGAAATATGCGGCATCTAAATGGAGAATATACAATCAGATCCTGAGAGTTACAGGGTTTAATAATTGTGGTGATTTGACTGTATACTCACATCAAAAACTCTAAAAACCTTAAGTTAAGACGTACCTTTTCTAACGATTCGAAGATCATGTAAAATGGTTCTTCGTCCTTACAGACACCGAGCAGAGTGACTACATTATCGTGCTGCAGACCACAGAGCGCTTCCATTTCCTTGTTAAAATCCTCGCGCACTTGGTCATCATTACTCACCAATGCCTTCACCACCACCATGGTTTCCTTCTCACCGTCGCGGATTCCGCTAGCTCGCGCCAAGAATGCTCTTCCATAAGCACCGTTACCCAGGCTCCTGATGGCCTCCAGATCGTGTCGAGGAAACTCCATTTTGTCGTAGCCAGGGTGTGATCTGTAAATGGGGTTCATTGTCATGTCGTTACCCTCTCCGTCTTTATGTTCGACGTCACCATTGACGTTCACTGTTGATAATTCAAAAGAGGTCAAAGTTGTGCGAGTGTGGGGCCTTATGAATACCGCGCTAGAATCCTTAGAGAGAGATCTAAGTTAGAGTCTTAACCAGGATATTTACAACCCGTCCAGAAGGAGAAACAATACTAGAGTCGCTTCATGTCAAAGATACCCGCATAAACTCTGGCAGCAATGGATTAGGTGGCTTTTGAGACCAAAAGTAACAAAGAAAACAGGTCAGGTTGTAAAAGTTCAATTGAAAGCAAACATAAAGCGACTTCAAAATTATTCAAGAACACTAAGTTAACTGCACAAAACAGTGTTTTCATTCTATGTTACTCCATCACAGAAAGTCAGGCACCAACGTGAAGGGTCTTTCTGATCAACGTGCTCTGGCTAAAACCGGTTAATTTTATCACCCTAGCAACAAACTGGATGTCTTTAGCAGGCTCATTTTGTTATCATAAAAGCTTCGTCAAATAGATGAAGCCAGAATGCTTCTGTTGTCGATTCAAGAACCTACGACACTTACAGTTTTCACATTCTGGAGGTAAGACCTCTTCTTTCCTGTTCTGCCTGGCCCGCCGCCCTTTACAATAGATCATCAAACCCACCACCAGAACAATGTAAGCTGCAGCACACCCGACTGCAATTCCTATTGTGCGAGCCATTGAGGCTGTCGATTTGCTAACTTCGCCGATGGGATGAGCTGTCCAATGTAATGATAAAAAAAATCACGGATTAGTGACTTTTATTAGAACAGCTTTCAACTGAATGTAATAAAACAAAAACCAAAGTTTTAAAAACGACCAAGCTGAGCAAAGATTAATATCACCAGCCACTTTAACAATCCCAACCCCCTCCTCCCCTCCAAAAAAAAAGCCTACAGAGGAAAGAGGACAAAGCTTGAGGTGTCAGGTTAGCAAAAGAAAATAAAACGCTGTGACATACAACAGAAGTGAACTTACCTTGTACTTTAAGACTGAATTTGCTCTGTTTCATTTCAGCATGGTTTGCGGCGATGCAATAGTACCTGCCCTCATCAGCGAATTGCACCTTCTTGATGTGAAGAGTTCCATTAGGGAACAGAATGAAACGCTCTCTATCCAGCTTGTCCCCTCCTTGTGCTTCTTTGCTCCAACTGATCTTGGGTTTAGGATCACCTGATGCGTTACAATGGAGCCACAAATGATCGTCTACATAAGCCGTCGTGTTCTTCGGCCGCAGGACAAACGTGGGATACACTGTTGGAAAATCACTATATTTCAGCCGTGACAAAAATAACAAGGATGTGTATAACAGTGAATGCACTATCACTTCAGTAAAATTGTTAAAATTTTAATTCCACTTGCCCATAATAATTTGATTATGATCTTACCATAAACAGAAATGTTAACATAGCTCTCTGCACTGCTGAAGGAATTTTCACCCTTACACCAGTAATGGCCCTCATCTGCTTTCTCAATTTTTTCAAAAATCAGCATACTATCTTCTTGTCTAACTCGTTTTGGATCAATATTTACACCTCCTTCTTTCCTCCAGGTAACTCTAATGGGTTGGTGTCCATCAAAGTCACATCGGATCTTTTGAAGTTTGTGTAGGTTGGCATTCACTTGGTTGGTATGGATACCTCGCAGCTTTACTTTTGCTGAAAAGAAGAAAAATTACCAAATTAGCATCTACCCTGTTTCTATCCATTTTGTCTTGTTGTTCATTCATCTAGTGGCTGATAAGTTACATGTATATGTGAATGATATGTAAATGACCATCTAATCATCAGTCAAAACATGACCTTACTTACCATATACATCAACAGAAGCCTCTGCACTGTCTGACCAAGATGCTACATCCGCTGAACATTGGTATTTTCCTGAATCTTCTGGGATAACTTTGTTTATGACTAGTGTTCCATTTAGATATTTAAATATCCGCTTCTTGTCAACCTTGAGAGATTTGCCATCTTTGTACCAGGATATGTTGGGGGTTGGTCTGGTTTTAGCATTGCAGTCAAGAATAGCTTTTCCATCTTCCTTAATAGATACGTTTTTGGGTTTCGAAGCAATCTTTGGTTGCTCTAAATACAAAACAATATAACTTATCAGGTTTCAATTACAAACTACACCTTCCACCTTTTAATATGACAAAATGCCAAGGAACTACCCAGGAATTACCATATTTATTTAATTACCCTAAGTTAATAAGTGCCCAGCTCGACACAAGCGCCCACCCCTTAAGGGTTAAAGAGCAACAGAGGATCAGTTATATATCTCTAATTCTGCAACCCTTTGCCTCGTGGTACCGTAGCTTGTCCCATTTCTACCATCAGAGTTTTATCTAGTAACAAGGAAGAACTAAGAAAAAAGTCTACCAACAAACAATCCATAGTCAAGGTTTCACTTCAAACAAACAATTGTACATAGAGGATAACCACACATTGTGAACATGTACCGCATCACAGCAAGTGCCAATAAATACTCACCAACAACTGTAATTTCAACAGTCTCTGATTTGTTTCCAACCATGTTTTTTGCTGTGCAAGTGTAACTTCCAGCATCATTAAGCTTTGTTCTATTGTTCCGAAGAGTACAACAACCTTTTATATCAAATCTTTTAGGCAGGGTCTCTCCAGCTGCCTTGAGCCATGTTACTGATGCGGCTGGCCTTGCTTCAGGTGGGTCACACGTTATTTCTAGTGGGTCATTGAATAAGACATATACTTTGGTTTTGTCCAGGGTAACATTATTCAAGTCTGCAGAGAAAAAAAAATTTCTTTCTTTTACTACAACAAAAACATTAATAAAAAATAAACTGGTTTGTATGGGTAATCACATGATTTTGAGTGCAATTTGGAATAAATAAGCACAAGTTAATTTTTTTAAAGACTAACAAAATTGTAAGAGCCCATAGGGCAAGTGCAATTTGTGGTCTTTGAAAAAATTACTAAGTGCTTATTTATTCCAAATTTCACGAGAAAAATCATGTGATTATGTGTTAATAATAAACATGAAAAAATACAAGATGGCTTATCATAATTAAGCATAACCAAAGCACATACATTAAGTGCAAAAATAATTTATTCAAACCATGCATTCGGTCAAAACAACCACACATGATCAAAACAATAATATGCAATGATATGTTCACATCTTTAGGCCGCAAAAAAGTTCAAAGTCCGGCTAAACAGTTCAAGGAATTGTTCAGTTTATGTCTGAATCACTTTTGATGAAATGGAATTGTTGTTTCTGAGGTTTAACCATGCTTGTTTTTAATTTGGCATTGGATTGCTTGAGCAAAGTGTTAAGCTGGGTTGGTTCGTAATTTTCGATTTCCTTGGCAATTCCATTCTCTAAACACCACTTTTTTCCAAACCAACAACCAAAAAGCGGTGTTTTTTACAGTATTTTCATTGTTTGAGCCGTTTTCAGTTGCAGTGGCAAAAGAAAACCTACCTAAAACACCGGCCATTGTTTCCCTCACAAATTTTTAAATTTTGTTGTGACATCCAAGGCTCACATTTGATTGGTTATCCACGAGTTTCTTTGATTATTGACCAACCAGAATGTCTGATTTGTTACTTTCTTTGCACTGAATTAACTCTCTTCTGCACTGATCTTATCTTAACCAATCAAAACTGAGTAATTTTTTCATGTATATTATTAGAAACTAAAGAAACAGTACCTAAACCCCTAAGGATCATGAAGGAATGTTTGGAGCAAAAAGTGATCAGGAATTTTGTAAAAACAATTTTTTGGAAACACAAATAACCTAACACTGGGATGGAATAACAATTCTACCTGATATCAAAAGTTGATTTTTTTTAAAAAATTATTTTGTCCTGGGTTGGGTTTTCATGCATACAGCTCCAAAGAGCAGGAATCAAGCATATTTGATTACATAAACGCACAAAAAATCAAGATGGTCACTTCCCTGTGATGACAATTATACCATCTCCTTGCCAATTTAGAGCAGTTTAAAGAGTTTTAAGCAGAAATCTAAGAAAGAGAGATTTCTTGGGAGTAACCTCGAACATTCTTTACACTAGTCTCTTTTTTAAGTATGAATAAACCATGCCAATAAATAGATATGCCATTGACTTACAAGCTTTTATATAAATAATATGCCATTGACTTACAAGCAAGTCTCAAAACACTTTCTGTGGTCATTTGCCCAACCAAGTTTGTTGCCGTACACTTGTATTTTTCTTCATCTTGCTTGTCAACATTTGTGATCACCAGTGTCCCATTATCATGAATTCTGTACTTAGAAGAGCTTTGCAATGGGCTACGATTACTCCCTGCATACCACTTAATTTTAGGAGTTGGGCTGCCAATAGCTTTACAAGGGAGGACTACTTCACTACCCGGTAAAACTGTTCTCTCCTTTGGAGGAGGAATTTGAAATTGAGGATGTTGTCCATCTATTGAATAAGAGAAATTATATGATAAGTTCCTCGAGAATTAAGTATTTAACATCTAACATATATCTGAAACACAATATGATGCATATCTAATGACGCAATAAGCCAACCCAGATCTATATATACAGCTTACAAGACCAACCATCCAGACACTCATGTCAGATAGTAAATTTACCAACAAGATAAAATACCATTGTTAGCCTTGCAAATGTTGCTAATGCAGCTGTACACGGCAAACAACTCCCAGCTTCCCTAAAAATTTGTTCAGAAGTATGCATTTAAGCTCCTAATGTAGAACTGCATGATGAGAATTAAAGTGATTTGTCAAAAAGAGCAATAAAATAACCCCAAACATAAAATAATCTGCATCTTAGAAACATATGTTAACTTATATTAAAGTTCACACGGCAACCAGGTGGACAATCAGACATCGTTTGATGCTACACTGGTTTGCAGATTTAATGAATGTAACCGAAGAAGTTACAATTCATAGACCCTATGGGTCTATTCATAGGGTCTAAATCTGCAAACCAGTGTAGCATCAAACTATGTCTGATATGTTAACTTCTAAAGGAAGAGAAATGTAACAGCCCTTGATTAGCTTATCGAGTAGAGTGCTAAACTGCTGTGTAGGAGGTCATGAGGTTATGAGGTCAAGGGGTCATGGGTTCAAGGGGTCATGGGGTCAAGGGTTCAAGCCTCAGACTGGACCAACACGTAGGGTCTTCAAACAACTGAGGAGACAGTGCTGCCTTTGCTATGACATCTGCAAATGGTGAGATGCCCTAGTTTTCTCGGATAAGGATGATAAACCGTAAGCTAGTCTCCTGCATCTTCTTTGAACTTGTTAGCAGGAGACATAAAAAACACTCATACACCTCTTGCAAAGAGTAAGGAACACAGTCCCACGCATTATGGTCTGGCCTTGTTATTGTTTACACAGACCCCTACTTCAACCAGCTTTAAAGCTGAACTGGGCCAGCTTGTCTAAATTTACAATATATAATAAATAAATACAGTATCAGCTCAGAGATTGTATACCAAATACTCACCAACTACAGTAACTGACAATGGAGATGTTGCACGTCTGGTATCTGACCCATCCTGGGTGGTTGCTGAACAAGAGTATTCACCACTGTCTCCTACAGTTGCATTGTTAATATACAGTTTGTTGCGACTGATAGTAACTCGTGCATCTGTGGCAACCTCTTTCCCATCTTTTGTCCAAACATATGTTCCCAAAGGATAAATGTAACACTTACATCTTAGCTGTAAATCAGTCTTTGTTAAGAATATTTTGCCAGTGGGCTTTATGCTTAATTGAATTGCAGAGCAAATTCCTGCAAAGAAGAAAAGATTTGACATCAAACACCGTTTGTTATTTTCCTCAAGGATGCAGATACAAGATTAAAGCGATTAATTGACATCACTTTAAAAGCCATGCAACAGTAATGACATTCTCATGTGGCACATGTCAAAGCAAATCACTTTCTCAGTGCAACAAACAAACAATACGCAAGAACTCAAAATGAGGGTTTATTTTGGCAAAAAAAAAAAAAGGGTTACAGTTAATATGGTTATTGAAAATGCCATTTCAATCTCAACTGGACAAAGTAATTTCATATAGGATCCTTCTTTTGTTTTAATGACAGCATCTGCCTTTAAGCTGCTTCTGAGGCTAAGTTTAAGCTCATTTTTCCATTAACCTTTGAAAGGGAATTAAGCTCCAACGGCATGCCCAGTATCTATTATTAAAATATGGCTGTCTGATGTGCTAGTTAATATAGGTTCTCTGACAAAAATTCATGAAAAAATGTCAAATTACATACTTGCACTTTTAGATAAAATCAACACTTCAGAGTCCTTACAAAAATGTCTGTGACCAATTAGTCCCTGCATCAATTAATATATGATCAAGTCCTCATCTGCTAGATGGTATTTGTAGGGACGCCTTTAAAATTTGCCGATAAAACATGGACAAAACTTTATTTTACTTCATGAGAACATTACCTCCTAGCCTCATAATTATTCTCTCTCTCTAAGAACATCCATGTAAGTATAACATGAACTGATTAAGGTGCCTGCCTTTAATATTTTAATACTAGCAGAATTGCATGTTTTTTTTATGAAGAAGACACCAAGAATTTATGTCTTTCTCTAAAATCCCTCAAAGGATGACTGCTAGGTTTATTTCATCAAGCAGACTTGAAAATGCACCATATCTGAGATCATGTTATTATTGTTTCATAGTTAAGTATTTAATATTTCCTGGGTGGGGCAAATCTTAAACCACCCAGATTACAGAATGCGACAGATTTTGAGATACTTGAAATTCAGTGATACATTTATAAGCCTACTCCCTTCCAGAAAGATAATAATAAAAAAAGAACTGAAACCTTTCATCCCATTGACTAGATTGCCACTAGCCTCAAGGCTTAAGTTCAAAAGACTCAAAAATAGCCTGAAAATTATTCATTTTCCTCCTTGGAAAAGTAAATTCTGTGAAAAATGGACAGACATTCCTCTAGCCTCTTTCAAAACTACAGGTAAAAAGAATTTATATGGTGAGTTTTATTTTTGTAGCAACCACAGTCCCAAAAAAACCATGCTCTTTTAAGTTCCATTGTTTTCTTGTATGCCCTCAAGGCAAAAAGAGAAATGATATGCAAGTTTCTCAGAGCAGTATCCATGGTATCTGTGAGGTATTTATTTGTTGTAACTTGTGTCGTTTCGTAAGTTCAAAACTTCTACAAAAAGTTAGAAATGAATTAACTACATTGTTGCAACAACAGAACACTAAATCCACATAGAACTAATTACGTCTGCATGTTCGAGTGATGAATTTATTAAACTATAATTTGTCTCGACATTTAGTCAGTTCATCTTAAAATACGCAAATTTCCATTCGCATTCATGGAAAAAAATTGCTTCAATTCATAATAAAATAAATCTTCTCTCTCTCTTCGGCGGTATTGAGATTTATCACAACGCAAAAGACTTCCTCAAGATTTGTGAAGTTTTTTATGTAATCTCCGAAAATCATATTATGACTTATATGTTGGCAATTTACCCCACGACATAACAGCTGTTTGACAATAGAGTTCTTTCACAGCTGTATTGCAAAAAAAAAATCGTCAGCACGTTATCAATAATTAAAAGCTGTATCCAGCGTCTGTGACTTCGAAAGGGCGACAAAAAATGATATTCGTCTTGATAATACACTCAAATAAACACATCCGCCAGTAAACTTGACGTCTCTAACCGAAGAACCAATTCAAAACCATTGTAATGCACTAGTGATTTGAGTAGAACACTTAAATGTCTGTATCTTATCTATTTTGAGCACAACATGTGGCGTTTCATCATCTCTGAATTAGGAGAGCATTCGATTGTAACCATGTAATCGTATATTTGCACGAGGTTGGATCCATTCACAAACAACTTCATACCAAACAAATTTCCTCGGCGCGGTTGAACAGAAAATTGATCCAGATGGGAAGTTTGAAATTACCACAAAATATGTCGCTTATTCAAAATGTTATGACCGCGTGGAAATTTCCATCAGATTCGAACACTTGTGTTCGAGAAACCCACAGCTACAGCTCAAATGATCTGAATTGGGAACTAGATTAAACAAACTTGAACTTGAATCAAGTGTGTCGCACAAACATTAGGAAACTCTATAACATACCGCGAGCGCCATATATGTTGAGCTACGTAAAATCGAAACAATAGCATTCAAGATTCGACCGCATAATGACTTGAACTAAATCGAAGATTTAAGTGCGACTTATTGATTTCTACCTAGCAAAAAAACAAAAACAGATTATTTGATTTTTTTCCTGACGCAATGGGAAGAATACGACTGAAGGAAATTAACACTCCATAATACTTTTGCAAGACACTGACCAACAATAAATCGCCCTTATCGATCAATTTACCGTTTCACCATGCATGCAACCCAATGTACAATAATCTATTTAATGCCCCCCCACGAGAAAGAGAAAACAAGTCGCCAGAAATCTTGAGATATACCGAGGAACCAACTCCACCGGAAAGACGTACGCCCTAAATTTCATGCAAGCAAACCTTGGTACTAATTCCTTACCTTTTACATTTAAGGCCGCGTTCTGACTCGTGCCCAGAGTTTTCCCTTTCCTTTTGGCCACACATCTATAGTTTCCTCGATCCTCAAACTTAACGTTAGATATTTCTAACATTTTACCATCGTCCTTTTTAACAAAACGACTGTCTCCTGGTAAGGATTGATTATTAAATTCCCAGTCGTACTCCTGTATCTTTTTGATGTATTGCGCCGAACAAGAAAATGTAGTAGTGTTGCCTTCCTCCACAGTTTGTGACAATGGTTGAGTTTGCCATTGTAGATTTGCTGACAGCGATAGTGGGAGATGCGATCCTGAAGAAAAACGAGTGAAAAGCACGCGTTAGAAAGACGCGAAAAACATTTCTCTATCTCCTCCATCGGGAGTAAATTAATTCCCCACCGCGAAGCGTTCGATCATCTACAATTGACAACAGCCATACTGCTGAAAGAATCATGGATCCCTCCGAGCGCTTCTAATAAGCTTCTTCAATCAGTAAAGGGAACAAGCGAGAAGATTACAGACAACAAAGCAAACGCCGCCGATTATGCGAGCGCACATTTGCTTTTTCTTTCAATTACGAATTGGTCACAGACAACAACTCTAGATTCTATAATCGAACTCGCTTCCATCTCAAATACACACAAATAGAAACTTCAAAGTGCTTTCCTATTAAATTTACCTCGGTTTTGACCAAAGACATGTCACAATAACGGGGACAGAACACAACGTTTGACCTAAAAATACCTTATGCGAGTAAGATAGCTTGCAAAAATGCTATAATTTAGGCACAAATGCTTACCTAACAAGACAAAACAGAACCAAACCCAAAAAGATCTCAGTGGAGGTACGTGTCTATTACAATCAAAAGGTGGATCCATGACGTTCGTCGATCATCAAACGAGACTAAATGTGCAATGAAACTGGCGAGAGAAAAAATCTCCTTGCTTAGCATAAAGACCTTCACCTTTCGGAAATACAATCGCTCGTTAAGCTTGGCCTCCAACGCCAGGAGATTGACATGTGTCACGTGGTTGTCATTCTTTATTATTCTCCAGAGATCGGAAGTGAAAATTAGCCAATCATAGTAGCTCATTAAGCGGCTCGGTGGCCCTACAGGAAATGACAAGGTTTGTGCATGTGAAGTGAAATTTCCATTTCCTTTTGTTTGGATCACATCGCCCTCGCATGATTCACGAGTGATTGCGCCGCCAGTAGCCGAATAATATCACTTGGGATGATTGAACTTGAAAAATCGGCAATTCTAAGCTAACTTGAGGGGCACCGATAGCGTTAAGTGGTTTGCTTGTCTCACCTTTTGGCGAAATTTGCATGACATATCAATTACAATTAACGTATCGAATCGTTTTTTATAACCCGAGGCTGGATATGCATCACGACCATTCTTTAAAATTCATTTTGTCGAGAATTTTTTCACGCCGGCCGCTCCGATTAATTGCTTTTGTATTGAGAGCTCATGTACCGCAAATGTCGGCATCGAGACCTGTCATAATATTGATACAAAACCGTCTGCGGGCGCTTGATGGATATTTGATTATGGACAAGAAATCTCTGTCTTCATCCTTGAGATTGAGAGGAAAAAATTAACCCGGAGGTTTCATATTCCAGGCACATAGAGGGCACGTTACGTTGGTTAAATCAACGAACTTATTCGATCACATTTCGGTCAAGCCTCTTCGTACGCCAACGCAGCCGTTACCTATCGAATTTCTCATTTTTTTCCAAGCAACCTGTTGCAGTATGCAAAATTTTCTTTATACGAGGTCATTCGCCAGAAAAACTTCCTTTCCTAATATAATTGTCACATATAGATCTTTTTATCGATTACATCGATCAAATTTCGCCACCTTCACCGGAGGAGGGCCTTACCAACTGTGTTTCTGCACACTGCACATTGGTACATGGCACGGGAGAGTGGGGTTATCAATGAACAATTTTGGCTCGTGCAGTATCTTTTACTTAAAAAGTATTGTACTCAAACTTTAACATTTTTTTCCCTTGTGTAAAAATTTGTGTTGAAGCGCTAATGAACGCTTTGCCTGGGCTGGGTAGGGCTAGGACCCCCTCACCCCACCCCCGCGCAAAAAGGTGTACACTGTACTATTCACAACGCTTACTAATGTTCGCAATGCAGCATAATGCACACTATTTTAGCGATGGCCACACACCACAGCTTGTTATCATGCAACGCCCTCAGGTAATTTGTGAAATCTATTTTCACGTGAAAATACTCACAAAAATAGCTGAGGTCAGTACTGAAAAGAACCCTTAATAGCTGTATTTAGGCCCGAATTTCCCCTTAGGGCTACTGGTGTAATAGAGCTACCGGAACGCCAACTGCAGGTTTTTCCAGACCAAAATAATACTTGATTCTCTGGTTTAAAAAAAAATTTACGATGTGTGTAAAAAAAACACAAATAAATAAATTTGAAAACATAAACAAAACGACACTCTGCGAATGTGTCAGTTACGTAATACATTGGTCGTCCAAAGATATTGTTCCCCTGTCAATTTTTTCAGGGATTTGACTTTTTGCGAATTATCAGGAGCCCAAATTACTCATTGCATCAGGTGGGTGCATGACTATAAGACCACCTTGTTAGACTTTTCACGCGGGATTTCCAAACTGATTAAAGTTGAGAACCAGGTGACTTTCATGACATATACCTCCTACATTACAAAGAAACAGTTTAAAATGCAATTATTCAATGTCCGGTCAAATTTCTTTTAAACGTACACTGGACCTTTCGTTTTTTTTGCGTTGATTGCCCCGTGGCAATCCCAGGACCCTTTGCGCATAGCAGAGGGATCCGATTACTGGCAACTCATTCATTACACAACATTACATTACCCTAAGCTTGCCATGAGTAAGAACGACTAACATTAGTTTGAATTTAGTTTACAGCAAAACATTTATATTTGTCAGTGAAATTCAATCCTTTTTTTATCGATAAAGAGAGGCTTCGGAGTATGTTTGATTGAGATTTACCGCACTGGTTTACGAGTTTTTTCAAGTTCCGTTTATTAATAAATGGTAATTTAAAACTGGACTTCTTTTGTTGTTTGTCAGGCCAACTATTTCAACGCAGTGATTCAACATATGAATATATAGTTTTCCATAGCTAGAATGAACATCAGAGTATATTTTCATGCGTGATGGGAAACTGTGTTGAAAATTGTGATGACGAGATGATGAAAGGTCACGTGATTGCCAATCACTTGACCGGAACATTGGCACATGGCAAGATCAAAGTGCCCGGGTCAAGTCAAGTCATGTGCTGCGTTGTCTTCTTTTTGACCAAGCAAGTGATTGACGTAAGCATCTTGCTGACAGAAGACTTGCCTAACAAGGGAGAAAGGAGACCACCCTTAAATCAACGGTATGGTGCGAGCAGGCGAAAGAGAAAGTTTGAATTAACACAAACTGATGGCGTGAAATAAATAAATAAATAAATAAATAAATAAATGGATGAATAAATAAATAAAGGAAAACGAGAGACAAATCGATCTTAAGAGAGTAAATTTCACAAAAGGAAAACCTGTAAAAAAGAAAAAATGATGCTTCGATAGGATCAGTTTGACTGTGGAATTACCTCCAATAGCTGACAAAGGTAAGCTACATTTTTGAGATCGGGGCAATTTTAATGGATTCTTTGTACCTCGCAAAGAAAGTTGATCATAAGTTATACACAAGATAACTAACGTGTACCCAAGCAATAACAATTGCCTGAATCGTGATAATAAGTTGATGAGGCAATAGGTTGTTAGGTATATTACGTAACTACTCACTAAAAACGTGTTCAACGTGGTTGGTCCCACGAGCCACGAGAGGGTATTACAAACACGTGAACTTGTCCATTTTGACATCCATTATGACTGTCATAATTTTGTTACCATAGACATTTATGCAGCTTTTCCCCCTTCTCAGTTTGATGTAATTTTTTAATAGAAGATTGATCAATTATTTTTCAAGTGGATGATACGAATAGCACTTGATAAAAACATTCAATCAAAACTTCATGGTGTCAAGAGGTTCTTTGGAAATTACGCATGGGCGTTGCGTCCTACCATACTCCAGCGTCACGTTCTCCTTTTGATGAAAGACCCCCCTTCGTACGAGAGAGGACCGGGTAAGTTTGTTCTCCTTGTTCGTACCCAGGGATTTCTGGGATACATTTCTAATATGGCGGCTGTTTTGCACGGTCAGCATTAGATTCCATCCACCAAAACCACCTTGGTCGAGAGGGACTGAGATGGAATGATGGAAAAAAATTACGAAGCTACGACAACATGCCGACTTATCCCGATGACCTAAGTGTATTATTTGTTTGGGAAATTGCGTCAAAACTTTTTACTAAAGAAATGGTAAGTATTAATTTATTGTTCGATTGTAGTATTATAAAACATTTTACGCAATTTTATGCAGATATTTCACGTATTTAAAAGGTGCTTAGATGTTACGTAGTTTTGGTGGATGTCATTAGGGAACATCCACCAAAACTTTGACCAAAACCATCAACAATATATTTTTTAAATTTTATCTATAGCCATTGTTAGATGTTCAGGGAGACAAAATATTTATACCACTAATTAGCAGTTAGTGCTCCGGCTAATTATTTTTTATGGTGCACAATTGCTGACCGACCAAACGTTCATAATGATTATCATAACTCTTAACACATAGAATAAAGTCGTTTTGGTGGATGTTTCTCTCCATCCACCAAAACCACCACAGAAATTTCTGCTACTTCCTTACAGAAGGCTGATGTGACCTGCTATTTGGAGTACATAACCACAATCTATTTCTTTGTATGTAGAGATATTTTGGAAAGTTCTTGAGTCAGCACCTTTTATTATTGAAACCATAATCATAACATGGTGCATAATATAGAATACGAAAGGTTCTGGTGTGGTAATCATGTAATCTTGAAACAGGAGAGTTTTTAACTGACTTAAACTGATTTAAACAAACATTTGCAACAAAATTCCAGGTCCAGAAATTTCTTCCACTATTTCCGCCAAAATCATAACCTTTAAGTACAACAAATCAGCACATTAGTAATTGTTATCAGGGGTCTGAAAATCCTATAAATCTTTCACATTTATTTCAAGTAACCTTTAATTTCACATGGATGAATAAGTATACACTCAACATGCAGAATGTCTTACAGTTTACAAACTATTTCCTTTTTTATGGATAGACAGTGAAAGGCCTTTGCCACATTGGTGAATCAAACCATTGTATACCATGCATTTTGTGATAATTGTTTGTTTTTGCTCACAATACCCAGAAAAATGGAGGGGATAAATTTAAATAGCAAATTCTATGGTTAAAATTAAATAACATTGGAAGATCAAATTAACTTTGTACTGTTTAAAATTCAGTTTTGGTTTCTTGCTTATTCCAGCCTCTTGATATTCAAAAGCATTCCTTGTCATTTTTGTGTTCTTCTGTGTACATAACTTGAAAAATAAACACAGAGAAAGGAAACCACAAAGGATTAAACTTGAAGCTAAAGCAAACTTTAAGTTGAGCCATAGCTGATCCAAATACTGAGCACTTTGTATTGTAACCCATTTAGCAGTAAAGTTTATCTGTATGTCTGCCAGCTTGTCACAAGTCTTACCCCTCTCCTTCAAAAGTCTCTATAAATAAATTTTTCTTTGTGGTCCCTAATTGATGATTAGTATATTACAGCTCCTCAATTTTCCTCTCTCAAGTCAAGGTTACTCTAAATTTAACAAAGTAATGGACTTGATAAAACTCAAACTATAACTCAGCTGGCTGCTACTTGCAACCTTAATTTCTAGATATCAGTATCAGTACAATAATCAATATGTTATAAATAAGAACCCTAATGCTTAATTTTGCAGTGATCACCTTCCTCCTTTTCATTTGCAGACCAGACTGGAACCTCTATACGTGTGTTTGCTTGTTTTGAGTGGGGATGGAAGAAAAGGAGTCATGCCGCATATCTGATTTATTAAATCGCATTTGTTCTGTTTATACATGAGTAGAACTACCTTGTTCTCTGAAAAAAATAAAATTTCTCGCATTTTTATCTGTGCTTTGCAGTCAAACTTCCTTGTGTCTTGGACAAGAAATCTTATTTTCTTGAAAACAAAATCTTTGTTTCCAGCCTTCTGTAATAGGTAAATATAACAGTGTAAGATGAGTGACAGTGTATTTCTCAAGTTATTTTTTGGAATGTGACAAAACGGAAGTGTCATAGCGTGATAAGGAGCAAACATATGATTGCTTGATAGAATGCAAAAAATGCAGAATTGCATATATTTTCTCCTTTGTTAGCAGCATATGTTAGTGAAAAGTTCTTACAATTGTTAACTTCTAAACCATCTTCAATTTAGCCAAGATTGAACTGTTATCACGTTTGTCATAAAAGTATTCTGAGATCAATGTCATATGACCCATTCATGTATTTGGCCTTTCAAATTAGCAAGCCATAGTTGACAGAAACACAAAGGTTGAGGATAAAAAGAAATTATTATATACAGTACTTCTTCTGTATCTTTTCGTTTCCTTTTCTCTCCAGCTGTTCAATCTATGCCGTGCTGGCAATTGAACACTTTCCTTCCCAAATTAGGAAAGGCACACCAGTAAAAAACGAATTTTTGCTCCTTAAATATCTCATGCATCTTCCCCCAGTATTTTGCGACTTCTGTCCGAGGAAGGAGGTGTAAGCATTAAATTAACCCGAATGATTCCACGATTGTGGTATCATCCAAGCCATGCCAGAGGACTTGAACTAGACAAACTAGTGAGAATGCACAATAGCGATAGCAAAGCTTTGTAATGCTAAAGAGCTATATCAAATATATATAAATAAACCATGACGAAACCTTTGACAGCTTTAAAGAAAGAAAACTTCGTCGTCAATCCTGTTTCAAATTCCGCAATAAGTTTAAGCGCCTCATCAACAGAATTTACGTATCCTAAATTATCTGCATGTCTACCATCAATGGTTCGCGACTTAAAATTCTCGCTATGCTGTTTCTGTTTGTTCCTCAAGAATCATGGGATTTACAGCTTCGGATGTTCGGCTACATCACTTGCGGAGAATCTTCGGTTATGTTTTGCAAGTCATTAAATATTCCATCTCAGTCCCTCTCGACCGAGGTGGTTTTGGTGGATGGAATCTAATGCTGACCGTTTTGCACGGACGGCGAGTAGTTGACTTGCTTCCAGTAAAAATTGTGAGTGAGCTTTTTATCTCATTCGCACAGAGATAGTAATTCTTTTAGATAGGGTTCCTTTTCGTGTGCACTAGGAGCCTTAACATTCAGATCCAAGTGCATACATGTACATGATGCATCGAAATGTGCACTCCGCGTGCTTTTGATTGGAGTCATGAGAAATGTATTATTTTTTCGGTGGCTTAGTATTGGTTGATTTTTCCACTGATGTCACGCTTTCCTTCAGTCAGTCTGTATGTTGCATGGGGGAGGGAAGGGGGGGGGCATTGTAATCATTTAGAACAACGGTGCACTGTACTTAACTTGCTGTCTGTAAAATTTACAGATATTTGGTTGTCAGCATGTTCGATGTGCACGTTTGGCCAGGAAAGTTGCAGCCTCAAGTTCTCTGTCTCCTAAATCTACAAAACAGGTCAAAGAGCCGGTCAGACAGCCACTTAAACAGCTAGTAAAACGAGTGAAACCCGATATGGTAATTCATTTATAACTAGCCTTGATTCTTATTCTTGGTTTTGTAGCTATTACCTTCAACCTTTTTCACCTTAACATCAGAATGCATATTCTCCATACTGTTCTCTATACATTTATCAAGGTGCTTTAAAAGGAGACTTTGTTTAACAATCAAGAGCTTCTTAAGTTTCTGACCATTTCCTTTATTTACCTGACCTCAGTGAGTGATTTAGGGGTGATACAGAAAGGAGACATAAGATGCTAGTTAATTTTGCGGGTTAAAACATTTCTGTTGTTCCACAGGCGGCCCAAGCTCCAGCTGTGAGATGATTATCTTACGCAATAACGGTCATGGCGGAATTATAAGAGTTTGTATGGGAATATTTACGACCGCTCTAAGGAATAAAAAAATACGTCAAATTCTCAAAAAAAATACCTCACCTCGCTTCCACAGCGTATTGCT
The DNA here is from genome assembly GCF_036669915.1 of Pocillopora verrucosa. Lineage (NCBI taxonomy): Eukaryota > Metazoa > Cnidaria > Anthozoa > Scleractinia > Pocilloporidae > Pocillopora > Pocillopora verrucosa. The sequence goes on along the minus strand of NC_089318.1, from coordinate 7,062,565 downwards.
TGTTATCTGACCGCTTACTTTGATGAAAAGAGCCCATTTGAGCGAGTTGTTCATTTCGAGGTTTTCAACGTACATAAGAAAAGCCCAAGGCTGAACACTCCATTCCGAACGCCTGAGCCGAGAAGCGAAAAATCCAAGCTCAAAATGACCGGGCGGCCACAAATCCAACGCAGAATCCAAGCACACACACTGCAGTTTCATTTCAATTCACTACAAACTCAATCTTCCCCGTGCAACCGACGCTAAGCCGTAGTTTGCTTCAAAAATTTCCAGTTTAGAGGTTTCTAACAGCCCGCGGCCACATCAACCTTGACACACGACCGTTGAAACCCTACCTCCTTTTCAAACTGAGCCTCGCCGGGGACCACACCGTCAGTTATTATCAATAAATTGTTTTAGAACCACGGGTCCCCTCCGGTCGAAATCGATCAAGAGGCTATTGTTTCGATCGGGCCAATCGAATTCGCCTTCAGAAATGTTTACAAATGTGTGATTATTTTCGGAGTCAGAGGAAAACCTGGCAAGGATTTATACCAGTATTCAATTTAGTTCTATCTGGAAATACCTATTTTAATTCTGCCAACAACACAACTGTTATTTCGCTTCGTCCGCACGAGAATGTGAGTCACAATAGAACAAGTCGCTCAGCCATGTAAGTATTCAGTTTATTCTTAGTTGCCGGCTACGCTAAATTTCGCACTTCGTCTATGTGTTTCTTGCCAAGTGCCCTTGTAGATACTTATTTCTTTTACTTTAGGATAAAACAATAGCCTCTCGATCGATTTTCTTATGTACGTTGAAAACCTCGAAATGAACAACTCGCTCAAATGGGCTCTTTTCATCAAAGTAAGCGGTCAGATAACAAGCAATACGCTGTGGAAGCGAGGTGAGGTATTTTTTTTGAGAATTTGACGTATTTTTTTATTCCTTAGAGCGGTCGTAAATATTCCCATACAAACTCTTATAATTCCGCCATGACCGTTATTGCGTAAGATAATCATCTCACAGCTGGAGCTTGGGCCGCCTGTGGTTGTTCCTGTACATTTGGAATCAAACAAAACAGCATCTTTGAAAATATTTGACATGCTAGCTCTTTCACTCCTTAAAAGCCAATCCTACTCCAAAGTCATGGGCCAATGCACATTTGACTAATTATTTTTCAGAGTTCATCCTTGTTTTGAGTTTTAGAGACCAGGTTATTTTATGTCTTTAGTGCAGGTATTTGACTGTTACGCTATAGTTTTTTACAAACTTTACATAATGTAAGTACACAAATGGCAAGTTGTGTGAGATACTCAGAACGTCACTCAGGCAATGATGGGGATAATATTTTGAAAACCTGAATCTTGTTGTCTTTTTTTGTATAACACACAGGATATGAAGTCTGCACTTTCAAGACAACTGAGCAGGAGGAGAGATTTGGCTTCTCAAAAAAGACCATCGCAGGAGCAGCAGAGTAACAAAGAGACAATATCAAAAGGACGCAAAGAAATTGTCATTGAGCCATCTTGTTCTGAGGTGCACATGCAGAATTTATATTGATAACTGTAGCAGTGAGTAATAAGATGGTGAATTTTTACAAGCCACATAACTAATGCTACAACTTCTAATGTAATTAGGTGTGGCAAATGGTGCAGCACCGGGTGCTAGAGTATAAAAGGTGACCCAAGGTTCCCCAAGGGAGGGCACGGTAACGAATCTTGCAATCTGATTGGTTCTTTAGCAGGTAATTTAGTGTTAACAACTGGGTTGAAAACGTAAATTAGCCACCGTAAAGAGTAAAAAAGCTGACGTTTCGAGCGTTAGCCCTTCGTCACAGCGATTGACGAAGGGCTAACGCTCGAAACGTCAGCTTTTTTACTCTTTACGGTGGCTAATTTACGTTTTCAACCCAGTTGTTAACACTAAATTACCTGCTATACTCTCCCACCGACGCAGCACCACAGTTTCTTTAGAAACTTACCCCTTTATGATTGGTTCTTTACCCGGTCAGTATTTTCCTATCTCTGCCCACGGGCCACGGTAACGCTTTCGTGAGTCGCCGAGTACATCCCAACTTTCGTCATTTTTCATAAATATACCTCGGTTTCCGGCTGGGCAGTATTTTTAAGCAAACACGTTGGTCACTACCTCAAGCCGATAAATAACTTATGAATCCTCTCTTTTCTCTATCAAATCACTTTGGTTGACAGAAAAATATTGGTTTCAGAATGAATTTGTTTAAACAATAGTGTCATTACGTTAGTTGACAAGCGGCCTAAAAACCGTTTGCAATTAATTTTAATCGTTCACAAAAAGTACCCAGAAAGTTGAAACGTGAGTTATTGGGTTTACAGTTAAACTGAACGATGGAACTTTCATTCATTTAATATCTGAATTTTCTCGAGCAATTTGTTCATAGTGAAATAGCGAGCGAAGTTTTAATTTAAGTTCTACAACAAATATACGCTCCCGGTGAGTCTTTCCAATTCCGTTCAATTTGGACATTTGTACCGTAAATTGCACAACAGAAATTGAAGGAATTTTTCGAGAAAAGGCCGCATTAAATTCCCTTGTGTCTCGTTGGAGTGTGCCGTTCGAACTTAGTTTTTGTGAAGGAAAGACCAGAATTAAACACGCCATTACAGCAAACAAACGAGCAAACTCTCACAACTTCAAAATAAAAAAATTGAATTTACTCACAATTACTTTCCTCGCCGTTTACTTAATGAACAGAGGTAAATCTTCGTACATGAATGAATGTTCGATGAGAGTGAATAATACTTTCCGTTAGATCATTGACTGATTTTGAAGAAAACATTGTCGTGACAGTCCTTGCCAAACTAGTTCTGTTGGTTTTCAAATGTTCCTACGCTTTTTTTTCTTGCGCGCTCTCTAATTGACAGGTGTCAGATTGTGACAGATACTTGTAAAAATAATGTTTCAAAGTTTGTTTGGAAGCCTTTTAAATCACCTTTATCGTTACGGAAATGAAAATGTTTCGCTAAGGCATCTCTCTTAAATTTGCATCACCTCTATTTTAACTACCATTTACCCACTCAAAAATTGTTCAGTTTATGGAAGATCTTGCCGTATTTACGTCCATAAATCATTCGGGTTCTTTCGGAAAGAATTTCGTCAAGTTTAAAAACAATAAATATGTTATTTACCGGCTAAGGGTCGGTCCGTATGGTGAAAAACTGTGACCTCGGTCTTGAAAATGCTGCCCGAGGCCGTAGGCCTCGGGCAGCATTTTCAAGACCGAGGTCACAGTTTTTCACCATACGGACCTCCCAGCCGGCAAATAACATATATGTACAGACCTGAAATTCAGTTAAGATACAAATGTTGCAAAATACTTACATAAATGTAAACAATTTTTTAGTTTAACAATTGCTTTTTTTTGCTGATTTCCTCATTTAGAATCCTGCATTCAGGCCAGACAAAGATGTAGATATTGAGTTACAAGTTTCATCATTTAGCCCTCTTGGATTAAGAGAGGATGTGTTGAAGGCTTTGTACAATATAAATGTTATAAAACCCACAGTCATTCAGGTGCATGAATTTGGAAAATTTTGAAATTATTCTGAAGTAGTCATGGCTTGTTATTGTGGTGTACATGTAGCATTACAGGCCAAGTTTGTTATACAGTTAAGCCTTATTGTTTAGGTCTTATTTGGTTAACCAAATTTTCTTCAATTTTTATCTGGAATTATCAATTCAATTTATCACATCCATTTTGATATCACTGATGATCCTTGCAATCTGATTGGCTCTCTGCAGTGCAATACTCTAAATTGCATCTCTTTTCCCACCTAATAAGAAAATAACACTAAAGAAAACAAAAACAACCAATCAGATTTTAAGACGTGTTCAAAGTAACCAATCAGATTGCAGGAAAATGATGGGCAAGGAAACCATCAGGCTGAAGACCAACATTTTTTTCTAATCAAAATTTTGCAATTTCAAAATGGATATGTTCTGTTAGATGTAATGAATAAACAATTACAAAAACAACAAAAGGAAAGAAATATGGATGCAATTAGATGGTAATTGGTTTTCCTTTTGTGCAATTTTTTCCGAAATTATACTTGTGATTTCAAAATGAACTTGTACTGTAGGTTTGTTTGATTTTGAAATTGTGCAGATGATCTCAGATCAAATTGTACTCTACTCAGTTCAATTATCATTATTTATCATCACCTTAAGCTTTCACAAAGCAGAATTACAGTACTTAGCCAGATTTTGACAGCTCAAGTAATTTTGACTGTGGCAGTATCTTTAAAGAATATCTGCTAATTTTACATTTCAAAAGGAATTCTCAGAGCACACTTATCAATTAGCTTATTTGTAAGTACTGACACACAGAAATACATTTTTGTTACCTAAAAAACTTGTTCAAATGTACATATTTAACACATAGAAATTCACTAAAATTTTGGTTTTAAATTTGCAGATGGTAACAATTCCCCCATTACTTAAAAGAGAGCATGTGCTTTGTGCTGCACAAACAGGTATTGAACTGGTTAATTGCTGTAGATAACGGGACAAATTTATCAGGCAGGGGTTGTCACCACCAGAACAATATAAGCTGCAGCACACCCGACTGCAAATCCTATTGTGCGAGCCATTGAGGCTGTCGATTTGCTAACTGCAATTCCTATTGTGCGAGCCATTGAGGCTGTCGATTTGCTAACTGCAATTCCTATTGTGCGAGCCATTGAGGCTGTCGATTTGCTAACTGCAATTCCTATTGTGCGAGCCATTGAGGCTGTCGATTTGCTAACTTCGGCGACGGGATGAGCTGTCCAATGTAATGATAAAAAAAAAATCACGGATTAGTGACTTTTATTAGAACAGCTTTCAACTGAATGTAATAAAACAAAAACCAAAGTTTTAAAAACGACCAAGCTGAGCAAAGATTAACATCACCAGCCACTTTAACAATCCCAAACCCCTCCTCCCCTCCAAAAAAAAAAAAACCTACAGAGGAAAGAGGGCAAAGCTTGAGGTGTCAGGTTAGCAAAAGAAAATAAAACGCTGTGACATACAACAGAAGGGAACTTACCTTGTACTTTAAGACTGAATTTGCTCTGTTTCATTTCAGCATGGTTTGCGGCAATGCAATAGTACCTGCCCTCATCAGCGAATTGCACCTTCTTGATGTGAAGAGTTCCATTAGGGAACAGAATGAAACGCTCTCTATCCAGCTTGTCCCTTCCTTGTGCTTCTTTGCTCCAACTGATCTTGGGTTTAGGATCACCTGACGCATTACAATGGAGCCACAAATGATCGTCTACATAAGCCATCGTGTTCTTCGGCCGCAGGACAAATGTGGGATACACTGTTGGAAAATCACTAAATTTCAGCCGTGACAAAAATAACGAGGATGTGTATAACAGTGAATGCACTATCACTTCAGTAAAATTGTTAAAATTTTAATTCCACTTGCCCATAATAATTTGATTATGATCTTACCATGAACAGAAATGTTAACATAGCTCTCTGCACTGCTGAAGGAATTTTCACCCTTACACCAGTAATGGCCCTCATCTGCTTTCTCAATTTTTTTAAAAATCAGCATGCTATCTTCTTGTCTCACTCGTTTTGGATCAATATTTACACCTCCTTCTTTCTTCCAGGTAACTATAATGGGTTGGTGTCCATCAAAGTCACATCGGATCTTTTGAGGTTTGTGTAGGGTGGCAATCACTTGGTTGGTATGGATACCTCGCAGCTTTACTTTTGCTGAAAAGAAGGAAAATTGACCAAATTAGCATCTACCCTGTTTCTATCCATTTTGTCTTGTTGTTCGTTCATCTAGTGGCTGATAAGTTACATGTATATGTGAATGATATGTAAATGACCATCTAATCATCAGTCAAAACATGACCTTACTTACCATATACATCAACAGTAGCCTCCGCACTGTCTGACCAAGATGCTACATCCGCTGAACATTGGTATTTTCCTGAATCTTCTGGGATAACTTTGTTTATGACTAGTGTTCCATTTAGATATTTAAATATCCGCTTCTTGTCAACCTTGAGAGATTTGCCATCTTTGTACCAGGATATGTTGGGGGTTGGTCTGGTTTTAGCATTGCAGTCAAGAATAGCCTTTTCATCTTCCTTAATAGATAGGTTTTTGGGTTTCGAAGCAATCTTTGGTTGCTCTAAATAAAAAATAATATAACTTATCAGGTTTCAATTACAAACTACACCTTCCACCTTTTCATATGACAAAATGCCAAGGAACTACCCAGGAATTACCATATTTATTTAATTACCCTAAGGATCAGTTATATATCCCTAATTCTGCAACCCTTTGCCTCATGGTACCATAGCTTCTGTCCCATTTCTACCATCAAGGTTTTATCTAGTAACAAGGAAGAACTAAGAAAAAAGTCTACCAACAAACAATCCATAGTCATGGTTTCACTTCAAACAAACAATTGTACATAGAGGATAACCACACATTGTGAACATGTACCGCATCACAGCCAGTGCCAATAAATACTCACCAACAACTGTAATTTCAACAGTCTCTGATTTGTTTCCAGCCATGTTTTTTGCTGTGCAAGTGTAATTTCCAGCATCATTAAGCTTTGCTCTATTGTTCCGAAGAGTACAACAACCTTTTATATCAAATCTTTTAGGCAGGGTCTCTCCAGCTGCCTTGAGCCATGTTACTGATGCAGCTGGCCTTGCTTCAGGTGGGTCACACGTTATTTCTAGTGGGTCATTGAATAAGACATATACTTTGGTACTGTCCAGGGTAACATCATTCAAGTCTGCAGAGAAAAAAAAAATTTCTTTCTTTCACTACAACAAAAACATTAATAAAAAATAAACTGGTTTGTATGGGTAATCACATGATTTTGAGTGCAATTTGGAATAAATAAGCACAAGTTAATTTTTTTAAAGACTAGCAAAATTGTAAGAGCCCATAGGGCAAGTGCAATTTGTGGTCTTTGAAAAAATTACTAAGTGCTTATTTATTCCAAATTTCATGAGAAAAATCATGTGATTATGTGTTAATAATAAACATGAAAAAATACAAGATGGCTTATCACAATTAAGCATAAGCAAAGCGCATGCATTAAGTGCAAAAATAATTTATTCAAAGCATGCATTCGGTCAAAACAACCACACATGATCAAAACAATTATATGCAATGATATGTTCACATCTTTAGGCCACAGAAAAATTCAAAGTCTGGCTAAACAGTTCAAGGAATTGTTCAGTCTATGTCTGAATCACTTTTGATGAAATGGAATTGTTGTTTCTGAGGTTTAACCATGCTTGTTTTTAATTTGGCATTGGATCACTTGAGCAAAGTGTTAAGCTGGGTCGGTTCTTAATTTTCAATTTCCTTAGCAATTCCCTTCTCTAAACACCACTTTTTCCAAACCAACAACCAAAAAGCAGTGTTTTTTTACAGTATTTTCATTATTTGAGCCGTTTTCAGTTGCAGTGGCGAAAGAAAACCTACCTAAAACACTGGCCATTGTTTCGCCGACAAATTTTAAAATTTTGTTGTGACATCCAAGGCTCACATTTGATTGGTTATCCATGAGTTTCTTTGATTATTGACCAACCAGAATGTCTGATTTGTTACTTTCTTTGCACTGAATTAACTCTCTTCTGCACTGAATTGCCTGAAAACTGCATTTATCTTAACCAATCAGAACTGAGTAATTTTTTCATGTATGTTATTAGAAACTAAAGAAAAAGTACCTAAACCCCTAAGGATCATGAAGGAATGTTTGGAGCAAAAAGTGATCAGGAATCTCGTAAAAACAATTTTTTGGAAACACAAATAACCTAACACTGGGATGGAATAACAATTCTACCTGATATCAAAAATTGATTTTTTTTAAAAAAATTATTTTGTCCTGGGTTGGGTTTTCATGCATACAGCTCCAAAGAGCAGGAATCAAGCATATTTGATTACATAAACGCACAAAAAATCAAGATGGTCACTTCCCCTGTGATGACAATAATTTCTACCATCTCCTTGCCAATTTAGAGCAGTTTAAAGAGTTTTAAGCAGAAATCTAAGAAAGAGAGATTTCTTGGGAGTAACCTCAAACATTCTTTACACTAGTCTCTTTTTTAAGTACGAATAAACCACGCCAATAAATAGATATGCCATTGACTTACAAGCTTTTATATAAATAATATGCCATTGACTTACAAGCAAGTCTCAAAACACTTTCTGTGGTCATTTGCCCAACCAAGTTTGTTGCCGTACACTTGTATTTTTCTTCATCTTGCTTGTCAACATTTGCAATCACCAGTGTCCCATTATCATGAATTCTGTACTTAGAAGAGCTTTGCAATGGGCTACGATTGCTTCCTGCATACCACTTTATTTCAGGAGTTGGGCTGCCAATAGCTCTACAAGGGAGGACTGCTTCACTACCCAGTAAAACTGTTCTCTCCTTTGGAGGAGGAATTTGAAATTGAGGATATTGTCCATCTATTGAATAAGAGAAATTATACGATAAGTTCCTTGAGAATTAAGTATTTAACATCTAACATATATCTGAAACACAATATGATGCATATCTAATGACGCAATAAGCCAACCCAGATCTATATATACAGCTTACAAGACCAACCATCCAGACACTCATGTCAGATAGTAAATTTACCAACAAGATAAAATACCATTGTTAGCCTTGCAAATGTTGGTAATGGAGCTGTACATGGCAAACAACCCTCAGCTTCCCTGAAAATTTGTTCAGAAGTATGCATTTAAGCTCCTAATGTAGAACCGCATGATGAGAATTAAAGTGATTTGTCAAAAAGAGCAATAAAATAACCCCAAACATAAAATAATCTGCATCTTAGAAACATATATTAACTTATCAAAGAAGAGAAATGTAACAGCCCTTGATTAGCTTATGGAGTAGAGTGCTAAACTGCTGTGTAGGAGGTCATGAGGTTATGAGGTCAAGGGGTCATTGGGTTCAAGGGGTCACTTAGGGTCTTCAAACAACTGAGGAGACAGTGCTGCCTTTATTATGACATCCGCAAATGGTGAGACAATCTGGTTTTCTCGGATAAGGATGATAAACCATAAGCTTGTCTCCTGCATCTTCTTTGAACTTGTTAGCAGGAGACATAAAAAACACTCATACACCTCTTGCAAAGAGTAAGGAACACAGTCCCACGCATTATGGTCTGGCCTTGTTATTGTTTTCACAGACCCCTACTTCAACCAGCTTTAAAGCTGAACTGGGCAAGCTTGTCTAAATTTACAATATATAATAAATAAATACAGTATCAGCTCAGAGATTGTATACCAAATACTCACCAACTACAGTAACTGACAATGGAGATGTCGCACGTCTGGTATCTGACCCATCCAGGGTGGTTGCTGAACAAGAGTATTCACCACTGTCTCCTACAGTTGCATTGTTAATATACAGTTTTTTGCGACTGATAGTAACTCGTGCATCTGTGGCAACCTCTTTCCCATCTTTTGTCCAAACATATGTTCCCAAAGGATAAATGTAACACTTACATCTTAGCTGTAAATCAGTCTTTGTTAAGAATATTTTGCCAGTGGGCTTTATGCTTAATTGAATTGCAGAGCAAATTCCTGCAAAGAAGAAAAGATTTGGCATCAAGTACCATTTGTTATTTTCCTCAAGGATGCAGATACAAGATTAAAGTGATTAATTGACATCACTTTAAAAGCCATGCAACAGTAATGACAGATAGGAGTCATTCTCATGTGGCACATGTCAAAGCAAATCACTTTCTCAGTGCAACAAACAATATGCAAGAACTCAAAATGAGGGTTTATTTTGGCAAAAAAAAAAAGGGTTACAGTTAATATGGTTATTGAAAATGCCATTTAAATCTCAACTGGACAAAGTAATTTCTTATAGGATCCTTCTTTTGTTTTAATGACAGCATCTGTGTTTAAACTGCTTCTGAGGCTAAGTTTAAGCTCATTTTTCCATTAACCTTTGAAAGGGAATTAAGCTCCAACGGCATGCCCAGTATCTATTATTAAAATATGGCTGTCTGATGTGCTAGTTAATATAGGTTCTCTGACAAAAATTCATGAAAAAAATGTCAAATTACATACTTGCACTTTTACATAAAATCAACACTTCAGAGTCCTTACAAAAATGTCTGTGACCAATTAGTCCCTGCATCAATTAATATATGATCAAGTCCCCATCTGCTAGATTGTATTTGTAGGGATGCCTTTAAAATTTGCCGATAAAACATGGATAAAACTTTATTTTACTTCATGAGAACATGACCCCACAGCCAGTAGCCATAATTTTTCTCTCTCTCTAAGAACATCCATGTATGTACAACATGAACTGATTGAGGTGTCTGCCTTTAATATTTCAATACTAGCAGAATTGCATGTTTTTTTTATGAAGAAGACACCAAGAATTTATGTCCATCTCTAAAATCCCTCAAAGGATGACTGCTAGGTTTATTTCATCAAGCAGACTTGAAAATGTACGATATCTGAGATCATGTTATTATTGTTTCATAGTTAAGAATTTTATATTTCCTGGGTGGGGCAAATCTTAAACCACCCAGATTACAGAATGCGACAGATTTTGAGATACTTGAAATTCAGTGATACATTTATAAGCCTACTCCCTTCCAGAAAGATAATAATAATAAAAAAAATGAAACCTTTCATCCCATTGACTAGATTGCCACTAGCCTCAAGACTAAAGTTCAAAAGACTCAAAAAAAGCCTGAAAATTATTCATTTTCCTCCTTGAAAAAGTAAATTCTGTGAAAAATGGACAGACATTCTTCTAGCCTCTTTCAAAACTACAGGTAAAAAGAATTTATATGAAATTAGAAGATCCTCGCAGCTAAGAACACTACTGAAACTAGTAGTTGTAAGTAGGACCTGAAAAAAAAAATTTCAGGCCCGTACGGGATTTGAACCCATGACCTCTGCGATACCGGTGCAGCGCTCTACCAATTGAGCTAACAAGCCAACTGGGAGCTGGTTAATGAATTGGGTAAAAATAAACATCCGAGTGAATGAAGATTTTAGATATATGAAAATTCACATATTTGCACTGCGGTGGAAAGATGAAATTAGAAGATCCTCGCAGCTAAGAACACTACTGAAACTAGTAGTTGTAAGTAGGACCTGAAAAGCAAGCAGTATCCATAGTATCTGTGATGATATTTATTTGTTGTCACTTGTGTCGTTTCGTAAGTTCAAAACTTCTACAAAAAGTTAGAAATGAATTAACTACATTGTTGCAACAACAGAACACTACATCAACATAGAACTAATTACGTCTGCATGTTCGAGTGATGAATTTAATAAACTATAATTTGTCTCGACATTTAGTCAGTTCATCTTAAAATCCGCAAGTTTCCATTCGCATTCATGGTAAAAAAATTGCTTCAATTCATTATAAAATAAATCTTCTCTCTCTCTTCGGCGGTATTGAGATTTATCACATCGCAAAAGACTTCCTCAAGATTTGTGAAGTTTTTTATGTAATCTCCGAAAATCATATTATGATTTATATGTTGGCAATTTACCCCACAGAACAGAAAATTGATCCAGATGGGAAGTTTGAAATTACCACAAAATATGTCGCTTATTCAAAATGTTATGACCGCGTGGAAATTTCCATCAGATTCGAACACTTGTGTTCGAGAAACCCACAGCTATAGCTCAAATGATCTGAATTGGGAACTGGATTAAACAAACTTGAACTTGAATCAAGTGTGTCGCACAAACATTTAGGAAACTCTATAACTTTTTTTTTACTTAGTATTCTTTTTTATTTCAAATACATTTCGTTCCAAATAGGACTAGCATCAGTTCATAGATTTAAAAACAAATCTTTACCACGTAAACTAAGGTAAATTGAATGAATTGTTATTTGTTTTATTTAAAACTATCGTTCAGATTACAAGATACGCGAAAAACTCTCCCCACCGATTTTTTCCTACATTCTGTTAATCAAAAGTTTCAATAATTATAAAGGCTTTCTTGTTGATCGTCTTAATAGTAACAGTTTCCAGGATCCAAGGGGAGCAAAAGAGAGAACAATTTTCTGTGTAGCTAGGTAAGGCGACATGCCGGCTTTATACTTCTTCCGGCGTGATAACGATAATGATGACAACAATGGGCAAAAAGCACCGTCCGCTAATGATGACGATTATCATAGCTATTAACAAATCTCAGTTATAGTCCTGAAAAAAATCTCAAGGGGTCCTTTGAACCATCCTCTTAATCTCACCAGAAGTCAAAGTTGCCTAAACTCATTCTAAGGTTCGTGCGATTTTACGATGAATTTTCAATTCCGGTGTGTTGCACGTGCGACTTTTGATAGAAAAAACCTGCACGCGCCATAACTTAAAAGAACGTGTCAGCGGAATGAATCAAATCTCTATCACTTTGCATACATTCTTGGAAACAGAAAAAATTACTTAGAGCAAACATTCTAAGTAAAGTGTTCCTTCCGTGCAATGGGGCATAAATAAAAGGTTCTGTTGGAAAAGACATTTTATTTTATACCACTGTTGACAAGCAAAAAGGTTATATGGGTACCCGGTTAAAAATATATTGATAACTCTATTAATTAATACCAGATCTAATTTAAAGGAGAAAGTTATGAGAATAAAATAAAAATTGTCTTTACCTCGAAGCATGCCTTCACTGCTTAGACTGATAGTCCTAAAGCTTTTTGAGCATGCATTCGAATATCTTATGACGATAAGCCCGCCAACCACCCCACCCCGCGCTATGCTGTTTTCACTTAGCGGCTGGTCAGCGGTCACGTTTACGAGGTAAACAAACCGATCGATTCCTGATCACCGTTCTTGTCGATCGGAAAATCAAAATACCAGCGTGATATTGCCGCGAAGATGAAGCAGTTATGTTACTTGATTCGTACTTCATATTCGAGTCGAAGCTTGGGTGGCACAGGTTATTTCTTGCGGTGGAATCGACGAGGGGAATTCGAACACTAGTTGTAGTGTTTGAATTGTTGAAAGAAATGGTCGCATGAGGATTGTAAGTTTAACGAACAATTTCAAATTTTGCCGCTTGAATTGAAAGTAAAGTTCATTTGAATTGCTTTCGTATGTATTTCTGACGGTTTTAGATTTACCTGCTTGATTTATATCGGTTACGCTTCATGTTGACAAGTCCCTCAAAATGGCGGCCAAACTTGGAGATTGCCGAAAATTAGGTAAGTTCACGGAGTTATAAAGTTCTCGTAAAGGTCGGGCCGCAAAGTTTTTTTCTGTAGTTATCTTTTCTATGGCACCTACTTCCTAGCTATGTTAGTTGGATCAGTAAAGAACGCCTCACTTTTTCAAAAATTAACCTTGAATTTGATCGGTTTTGGCGTGTTTGATTTGGTCAGCATTAGATTCCATCCACCAAAACCACCTTGGTCGAGAGGGACTGAGATGGAATGATGGACAACTCATGACTTGTTATACTAATTGAAAATTACGAAGCTACGATAACATGCCGACTTATCCCGATGATCTAAGTGTATTATTTGTTTGGGAAATTGCGTCAAAACTTTTTACTCAAGAAATGGTAAGTATTAATTTATTGTTCGATTGTAGTATTATAAAACATTTTACGCAATTTTATGCAGATATTTCACGTATTTAAAAGGTGCCCAGATGAAATTAGAAGATCCTCGCAGCTAAGAACACTACTGAAACTAGTAGTTGTAAGTAGGACCTGAAAAAAATTTCAGGCCCGTACGGGATTTGAACCCATGACCTCTGCGATACCGGTGCAGCGCTCTACCAATTGAGCTAACAAGCCAACTGGGAGCTGGTCAATGAATTGGGTACAAATAAACATCCGAGTGAATGAAGATTTTAGATATATGAAAATTCACATTTTTGCATTCTATATGGTGCCCAGATGTTACGTAGTTTTGGTGGATGTCATTAGGGAACATCCACCAAAACTTTGACCAAAACCATCAACAATAAATTTTTTTTAATTTTAGCTATAGCCACTGTTAGATGTTCAGGGAGACAAAAGATTTATACCAATAATTAGCAGTTAGTGCTCTGGCTAATTATTTTTTATGGTGCACAATTGCTGACCGACCAAACGTTCATGATGATTATCATAACTCATAACACATAGAATAAAGTGGTTTTGGTGGATGTTTCTCTCCATCCACCAAAACCACCATAGCAATTTCTGCTACTTCCTTACAAAAGACTGATGTGACCTGCTATTTGGAGTACATAACCACAATCTATTTCTTTGTATGTAGAGATATTTTGCAAAGTTCTTGAGTCAGCACCTTTTATTACTGAAACCATAATCATAACATGGTACACAATATAGAATGCAGAAGGTTCTGGTGTGGCAATCATGTAATCTTGAAACAGGAGAGTTTTTAACTGACTTAAACTGACTTAAACAGACATTTGCAACAAAATCCCAGGTCCAGAAATTTCTTCCACTATTTCTGCTAAAATCATAACCTTTAAGTACAACAAATCAGCACATCAAAAATTGTTATCAGAGGTCTGAAAATCCTATAAATCTTTCACATTTATTTCAAGTAACCTTTAATTTCACATGGATGAATAAGTGTACACTCAAGATGCAGAATGTCTTACATTTTACAAATTATTTCCCTTTTTATGGATAGACAGTGAAAGGCCTTTGCCACATTGGTGAATCAAACCATTGTATACCATGCATTTTGTGATAATTGTTTGTTTTTGCTCACAATATCCAGAAAAATGGAGGGGATAAATTTAAATAGCAAATTCTATTAATGGTTAAAATTAAATAACATTGGAAGATCAAATTAACTTTGTAGTGTTTAAAATTCAGTTTTGGTTTCTTGCTTATTCCAGCCTCTTAATATTCAAAAGCATTCCTTGTCATTTTTGTGTTCTTTTGTGTAACATAACTTGAAAAACAAACACAGAGAAAGGACACCACAAAGGATTAAACTTGAAGCTAAAGCAAACTTTAAGTTGAGCCATAGCTGATCCAAATACTGAGCACTTTATATTGTAACCCATTTAGCAGTAAAGTTTATCTAGTATATGTCTGCCAGCTTGTCACAAGTCTTACCCCTCTCCTTCAAAAGTCTCTATAAACAAATTTTTCTTTGTGGTCCCTAATTGATGATAAGTATATTACAGCTCCTCAATTTCCCTCTCTCAAGACAAGGTTACTCTAAATTTAACAAAGTAATGGACTTGATAAAACTCAAACTATAACTCAGTTGGCTGCTACTTGCAACCTTAATTTCTTGATATCAGTATACAATAATCAATATGTTATAAATAAGAACGCTAATGCTTAATTTTGCAGTGATCACCTTCCTCCTTTTCATTTGCAGACCAGACTGGAACCTCTATAAGTGTGTCTGCTTGTTTTGAGTGGGGATGGAAGAAAAGGAGTCATGCCGCATATCTGATTTATTAAACCAGATTTGTTCTGTTTATACATGAGTAGAACTACCTTGTTCTCTGAAAAAAATAAAATTTCTCGCATTTTTATCTGTGTTTTGCAGTCAAACTTCCTTGTGTCTTGGACAAGAAATCTTATTTTCTTGAAAACAAAATCTTTGTTTCCAGCCTTCTGTAATAGGTAAATATAACAGTGTAAGATGAGTGACAGTGTATTTCTCAAGTTATTTTTTGGAATGTGACAAAACAGAAGTGTCATAGTGTGATAAGAAGCCAATATATGATTGCTTGATAGAAAGCAAAAAATGCAGAATTGCATATATTTTCTCCTTTGTCAGCAGCATATGTTAGTGAAAAGTTCTTATAATTGTTAACTTCTAACCATCTACAATTTAGCCAAGATTGAACTGTTATCACGTTTGTCATAAAAGTATTCTGAGATCAATGTCATATGACCTATTCATGTATTTGACCTTTCGAATTAGCAAGCCATAGTTGACAGTAACACAAAGGTTGAGGATAAAAAGAAATTATTATATACAATGCTTCTTCTGCATATTTTCGTTTCCTTTTCTCTCCAGCTGTTCAATCTATGCCGTGCTGGCAATTGAACACTTCCCTTCCCAAAATTAGGAAAGGCACACCAGTAAAAAACGAATTTTTGCTCCTTACATATCTCATGCATCTTCCCCGAGTATTTTGTGACTTCTGTCCGAGGAAGGAGGTGTAAGCATTAAGTCAACCCGAATGATTCCACAATTGTGGTATCATCCAAGCCATGCCAGAGGACTTGAACTAGATAAACTAGTGAGAATGCACAATAGCGATAGCAAAGCTTTGTAATGCCAAAGAGCTATATCAATATATATATATATATACACCGGTGTTCCCGAAACCTTTGACAGCTTTAGAGAAAGAAAACTTCGTCGTCAATCCTGTTTCAAATTCCGCAATAAGTTTACGCGCCTCATCAACAGAATTGACGTATCCTAAATTATCTGCATGTCTACCATCAAGCAATGGTTCGCGACTTAAAATTCACGCTATGCTGTTCCTCAAGAATCATGGGATTTACAGCTTCGAATGTTCGGCTACATCACTTGCAGATTTCCGAGAATCTTCGGTTATGTTTTGCAAGTCATTAAATATTCCATCTCAGTCCCTCTCGACCGAGGTGGTTTTGGTGGATGGAATCTAATGCTGACCGTTTGATTTAGGCGAACCGATAAGGTGTCATTCAAGTCTTCCTGTTTCCTTGATTGACACGTGATGTTTACGAAAGTCGCCTCGATAGATAAGATAGAGTTAATATACATGGCTGTGGTATTTGTTTTTTGCTGAGTTCCGTAGTTTTTTGTAAATTGTCCTCCAAAGTTGTATGAAATTAAAGTCTTGAAAAGTGTCACGACAAGCCTTCGCTCGAGTGAAATTTAATTTCCGTAAAACTCTGAAACATAAAGAGATCCGATCAAACTGATTGTGGTTTTAGTATAGGTACATGAATGTCTTACAACACACGAGAAACGAGCGAAATCCGTGTCTCAAGCAAATTCGACCGGACCGCTCTTACAGAGACACTCTCTTAACACTCCATAATACTTTTGCAAGACACTGACCAACAATAAATCGCCCTTATCGATCAATTTACCGTTTCACTATGCGTGCAACCCAATGTACAATAATCTATTTAATGCCCCCCCACGAGAAAGAGAAAACAAGTCGCCAGAAATCTTGAGATATACCGAGGAACCAACTCCACCGGAAAGACGTACGCCCTAAATTTCATGCAAGCAAACCTTGGTATTACTTCCTTACCTTTTACATTTAAGGCCGCGTTCTGACTCATGCCCAGAGTTTTACCTTTCCTTTTGGCCACACATCTATAGTTCCCTCGATCCTTAAACTTAACGTTAGATATTTCTAACATTTTACCATCGTCCTTTTTAACAAAACGACTGTCTCCTGGTAAGAATTGATTATTAAATTCCCAGTCGTACTCCTGTATCTTTTTGGTGTATTGCGCCGAACAAGAAAATGTAGTAGTGTCGCCTTCCTCCACAGTTTGTGACAATGGTTGAGTTTGCCATTGTAGATTTGCTGACAGCGATAGTGGGAGATGCGATCCTGAAGAAAAAGGAGTGAAAAGCACGCGTTAGAAAGACGCGAAAAACATTTCTCTATCTCCTCCATCGGGAGTAAATTAATTCCCCACCGCGAAGCGTTCGATCATCTACAATTGACAACAGCCATATTGCTGAAAGAATCATGGATCCCTCCGAGCGCTTCTAATAAGCTTCTTCAAGCAGTAAAGGGAACAAGCGAGAAGATTACAGACAACAAAGCAAACGCCGCCGATTATGCGAGCGCACATTTGCTTTTTCTTTCAATTACGAATTGGTCACAGACAACAACTCTAGATTCTATAATCGAACTCGCTACCATCTCAAATACACACAGATAGAAACTTCAAAGTGCTTTCCTATTAAATTTACCTCGGTTTTGACCAAAGACATGTCACAATAACGGGGACAGAACACAACGTTTGACCTAAAAATACCTTATACGAGTAAGATAGCTTGCAAAAATGCTATAATTTAGGCACAAATGCTTACCTAACAAGACAAAACAGAACCAAACCCAAAAAGATCTCAGTGGAGGTACGTGTCTATTGCAATCAAAAGGTGGATCCATGGCGTTTGTCGATCATCAAACGAGACTAAATGTGCAATGAAACTGGCGAGAGAAAAAATTCTCCTTGCCTAGCATAAAGACCTTCACTTCCGGAAATACATTCCATCGCGGAAAGCAATATCGTTCTAAACCAGATGAGCCCACGACATATCAGCGGCATCTTGTATGAGTATCCGCAGTTTACAACGTGACTTCCGCTTTTTCTTCTTGACGCGTACTCACAGTGTACTCGAGTGTTGGGAAGTTGGCGTAGTGCGTCTGAGCCAGTTTCTGCCAGATTTGAACAGAAAAACAGGTCCTTTGTTGGACTGTAATGATACTTTGATCGATGGCGCTGTTAACGAAATGTTTGGCCGGTTCGTAAGTTGTCAACCTGGTTTCGGTCGATCTGATTGATTGGCAACACCTCTGAAATCCTACACACCATCGACCTAAACCTCATAGCTGCCAAGTGAGAAGAACAATGACATCAGAATACTCGAGAAAGATAAGTATTAATTTTAACTGCATTTTTGTTAAACTTATATGTATAGAAATTTCTGAAGAGGTACTTAATCAGAAGTTTATCACATGATAAGCCTTCAAACTTGTATTAAATAAATTGATGTACATATTTCACAATTTTAAGATGATTGTGTGATTGACAGTACACCGACGGTCAACATTCGAATATTCAGCTTGAGCTTCCTCCTAAATGTTACGTATTTCAATTTGAACTTGTAGAATATAACCTATGGATTAAATGTGGGTCTATAAGTATCATTCATGAAATTCTTACAGGCAATTTTCATCCCAGAGTAAGCATGACGCCTTTATACATCCTTCTCACTTGTAGAAAAAAAAACTTTTATATATCTACATTCTCTGAAAACACCTTAGGCCTAAAATCATAGTCATGTGATATCAATATATAACACACTGAGATCTAAGGTCAAGATGAGCTTTTGATTCCTTACCTTCTGTACTCATTTGGCAGAAATTGTGTCACTAAAACTGTGATGACACCACTTAAGGTCTTGTCTCTATTGTCTGCAAGAAACTGGTGCTTATATGTCCTATTCTTTCTTTCCACACCATTGGTAGTGTTCACTTTCACATTGAAGCGGTCCTTTGTGTATGCCCAAACCCAGCGCTGCCAATAGAAACAAAGTGTCCAAGTAAACTTCATTAATATAAGCTGCATGTAATCTGATTTTCACCTTGCGGATCTCCTTGTAAGAGCATCTTGGACTCATCTCAGACTCATGCTGAATGATTAATGGCCCAAAATGACATTATCCGAGGAGATGGCCTGTTTGATGTTTAAAGTCAGAGCGACAAGGATTTTAAGTAAACATAATAAGATGTGTGTAATTTTTAAGCCAAAAATCTTGAACTGTTGCTGGATAATTTATTAGGGATGATTCCACAATTATTATAATGTGTGCAAGGGATACGCTTGCCTGTCTTTCGGGAAGCCATGTTGTGTTCATCCACTTTTGGAGTCTTATATTGGTCCTCCACAGTTCACTGTCTTGAAGATCTCTAAGTGCTAAATTGAAGTCCCCTTCTGTGGAAGTTCTTGCAAGGTTTCGCAAACTGTTCAGGAGGTTGTCTTTCTTGTCTTTGTTAATGCCATTCTTTGAGTTGTTGATCCACTATACCCATGCTTGTTCTCGATGGAAATCACAAATATACACAAGACAGCCTGGAACAGTTATAAAACTGAGTTGTAAAATCTCTCTGATAAGAGAATACATGCTGCCAACCATTTCAGCTAACACAAGGCCTATTGTATGCTAAAAATTAAACTACCAACGAAGGGTGCCTAGCATGACCTGTGAGCCATGGAGTAAAAATAATAATACTATTACTACTACTACTACTAAAAATAATACTAATAATGCTAATAATAATAATAATAATAATGCTAGTAATTTATTATTATCATTGTTGTTATAATAGTAACATTGATTTTTTCCAGGAATCTAAAATACACATTGACCCTTTTGTTTCCAAGATCTCAATGTTAATTATCCTTACCATCATCTACACATTTCTTATTTTTTAATTGATTCTAAAAGATTTCCAAAACTTTCTAGGACCAGAAGCCTTTTTCCAGGACTTTCCAGTTGTGGAAATGCCAAAATAAAATTCCGGGACTTTCCAGGTTTTCCAGGACAAGTATGAACACTGTTGATATTTTCATGAAATTAAAGTAATGATTTTGGAATGTCTAGAGAATTACTGGTAATTGGCAATAATTTATTGTCATTATTTTCAGGTTAGTCCTGTAAGAAAGAATTTTTTTTTTCTTTTTTTTTTGGGGGGGGGAGAATTTATTCCTAATAAGTATTGCCTCTCTATATTTCCCATATGAAATAAAGAAAATGGTTATAAAATGGTTATTATCGATATTTACCAGTATATGTTTACATGCTTACTTGGAAACAGCCTTTCAATGGCATTGATCTCTGCCTCACTGAAGTCCACCATAAAGAAATCAGGGTTCCATGTTGGGTTCCAGTCCTTAATGAGCTGAAGAGCTTCATTAATGGTATCTGCATTTTCCAGCTGAACCACAAAAGAAGCAACAACACAGTAATCTACATTGGTTTTCACACACAGAAAGAATGTGGGGAGGGCAATTAGCGTGAAGTTTTGTATGTTGCATCCAGTAGGCAAATTTCACCACCATACTTTAAAAGCAGCTCTCTTTGCCACTTCGTCTGGTGAACAAGGAGGAGGTTGTTAGATGGATCACCTATACTTATTTTAATTACATCAGTGCTGTCTTCTTCCTTCAGTGACTGTGGTTGTTGATAGGACTCACTATCACTTGTAAGGCAGTAAGGCCTGAAAAAGAAATTATCATCTGGGCTTTCTTCTTTCCACTTCTTGATTTTTGAGTCAAGGTTTTCTTGATCAATTTGTGAATGTCTGCATACCACTGTGGCACGATACATGTGGTTCCTGATATCCATGATTGTTGGGAAGAACCGTCTGTTGGTTAGATCTGGAGGCTGTTGGCCTGTGAAAAGTTCCTTCTTTACATAATGATGCAGGTGCCGTTGCATTTCAGAAACACAATTAACACCACTTCCAACAAGCTCATGAATTTTTTTAACCAGTGTCTCATCAATAGGCTGAAGTAGCCCAGCAGTCTGATTACACAACAAGAAAGAAAGAATAATTGCTTTATTATTTATTCATTTAAAAAATTACACTACCTCATCCCCAGGTTTTCTTGGTCAATGGTTCAATAACCTGGAGCCGGCTGCTTTTGATGTCATTGGTTCAATATGAGAAAATTTTTTCCAAATTTGGTCAACAGCAGCTGGTTATGATGAAATATGCGAGTGGTTTTAACCTATCAGAAACAGGGAACTATTTTGAATGAATAATAATGCAAATTATACCAACATTACTATAGGCAGTCCTCTGGTAGGGTTTTTCAGTCATAGTTACAGAATGTTATAATTACAGATTACTGAACACTGTATTTTTTAAGAAAATCCATTTAAATAGTCCATGACAGCATTCCATTAAAACAGTGCCGGTGGAAATCCCTCTCCGATAAAATTGTGATATTATAGTCTTGACATTGAGTTTGAGGAATAACTGCCAGTGTAGCTAAAAGAAGCTGTACATGTAGTACATTTAATTGGTCTTTTGTTGTGATGTATAATCTTTATTCATTCTTTATATACATTCCACATGACAGTGGAAGCAGCACAGTCTACAGTAGACTGATGATCTGTGTTAAGTTAAGTCACCTTAAATCCCCCACCAAACTTCAGTTTCCTGATTCCAAAAAAAAATTTAATTGATGGCCAAGTACTTACCCTCCCCATGGGGTGAAATAAGTGATCTGTAGGTTTAGGAAGTAATATGTAAATACGCCCCTCTGTAGCTATTGTTTGCTTCTTTTCTGACTCTAGGGATGTTCTCAGAAATTTTGAAATTGTCTCCCTTCTACTCTTTGTGTTCTCTGAAATCTAATGATACAATGTTTTAATTAAAATAATATTTGAAAAATTGGTTTCTTAAATATTCCCTCTGTTTCCATTACAGGTAAATTTGTTTCAATTCTGCACAACGAAATGTCCAGGTTGTCTTATCATATGTCCACTTCACCTACATGTAACACAAGGCCCATTGGAATTAAACACCCTTTATAAGGCTAGTGATCATTCATGTTAATGGTAGTGCCTCCTGAACCCTTATTCAATAATTTAAATAAACTGACCTTATTTTCAGGATGCTTGATTATTTTCCTTAGGTGGATCTTTGCGGGACAGTCACATTTCTTTGTATCCTGTACTATAAGGTGCTGTTTGGTGTTGTTATAGCAGTGATCAGCATTCTCCTTCTGAAACCAAATAGATTTATTGGATTGTTAGATAGAGCAGTCATATGGGAATAGTCAAGTTATCAATAAACTTAGAAGTAATGAAAAGTATCCTTTAAAATAGTACTTGATTCCTACCTTGTAAACTGCAGTCACAGTGGTCCTTTTTTGCGACTTTGCTTATTTTAACAAATAAAATGTGATGTGTCCTTTTTCTTGCAAGTGGTAAAAAAGAAAACATTATTGCATGCTATTAGCCCTGAGGGAGAGGTGAGTGCTCACCAACTTGCTTAGAAAAATCAGTTGGGACTTACCACCTCATTAGCTTAAGAGCAAATAGGTGAAGGTAAATCAATAACTATGTAATGCCCTATATATGATATCCTCTTTGGGAGTCCTTAAGTAATAATATCATCTTGTTTACATTCTTATTTAGTTAATTATTATGCATGCTTACATCTTTTTGTAGTCTCTTTTGAGCCTCCTTCCTTTTGAGTGCCTTATTTCTGTCTGGCCCATTTTGGCATTCTAAAACTTTGACCCCCATCAAAACTTAGTCTGCATCCTGTCATCTCCTGTGAGTCAGCCCATTGTATACAGTGGTTCTTAGCATTTTTATCTGCATTTTCTTTTACTCCTACGTTTTTATGTGAGAAGAGGAACTGAGCTAAGTTAGCAATACAATACATGTACACAAACACATACGTACATATATACAAATGGGTGCTTAAAATGGAGGGCCTGAAAATCAAGCCTGCCCCACCCAGATGTAGCCCAAGGACTGGTGTAATGGATGGGGCTGCTGGCAGCTGTGTGTCAATAGCACTGAGTAGGGTTTTGACACTTAAAGCTTAATCTTAATTAATTAAGCATTTCTTGCCAACTCTTGCTGCAGGCTTACAGTAAATTGACACTTGAAGCTAAGTTGAATTTTAATTACATTTTAATTTTGAAGGTCTAACTGACCAGTGTAAACCGAAGAATAATGATGTGTACTTGTATTCTTAAGATATCAATAATTATTGGAAAAAAGTTAAATCCCTTTTTTTATTTTGATTTATCTTTATTTCATGTTAATAACACGATCTCACACGCCCCTGGCTTTAAATACCTATAGTGTCTAAATAAAGTTATACTTCACTTTACTTTACTGTCAGTATGGTTTGTTTTGTAAATTTTTACATGTGAGCTTACTTACCCAGCCTACTGCAATTTGAAAATTCTCCTGTTTGTAAAATACAGTGAATCGTGTCGTCGTAGGTATCTCGTACTGTTTTATGAGTTCGTCAGCGCTGCTTTCATCGTTAACATACCCGGAATAAGGGTCAAACTGTACGGTCCATCTTGAAGCCCAGGGTGTACTGTTATCAGCCATGTTTGTTCTTCTACCAAACATTTAGATTTCCCGCCAATATTTATCCGCTAGCCGCAAAACATAAATGCATGAGTGTTAAAAATTAACTGGACCACCCCTTGGCAAATATATTTATTAGTAGCAAATAAGATGTTGAACAAAAACCAAGAGATCATGGTCAAATAAAACGTAAAGATAATTTATTACAAACAGAAAAGAACTGTATGTTTTTTCCAATCGAAAGATTTTACAGTGCAAAGTTGAGCAAATGATCTTTGACCTGAATCTGCTTTTGGTCGATGATAACGAGGTCAGAGGATAACATCGACCGAAACTATTAGGCCGGTCATATTTAAGTGTCGATCCTCCTTTTAACGCCTTTATAACAGGCTAGATTTTTTCTTAAATATGTGATCTAGACAGAAATTAGTTTGTACAAGTTATGGGAAGAATACTTTCGCAATAAAATATTGAAGAACACGACGCTTTATCGTCAGTCACACAGGTCGCGGTCTCTTGATTCGCCGGAAAAATAGAAGACTCCCGCTACGATTCCGCTGACGTGTCATGGGCTCATCTGGTTTGGGACGATGATATGTATTGCCCTAGAGGTGTTGTCAATCAATCAGATCGACCGAAACCAGGTCGACAACTTACGAACCAGCCAAACATTTCGTTAACAGCGCCATCGATCAAAATGTTATTACATTCCAACAAAAGACCCGCTTTTCTGTTCAAATCTGCCAGAAACTGGCTCAAACGCACTACGCGAACTTCCTATTCCATGAGTACACTGTAAATACGCTTCAACAAGAATAAGCGGGAGTCACGTTGTAACATGCGGATACTCATACAAGATACCGGTGCAGCGCTCTACCAATTGAGCTAACAAGCCAATTGGTAGAGCGCTGCACCGGTATCACAGAGGTCATGGGTTCAAATCCCGCACGGGCCTGAAAATTTTTTTCAGGTCCTACTTACAACTACTAGTTTCAGTAGTGTTCTTAGCTGCGAGGATCTTCTAATTTCATCTTTCCACCGCTGTGCAAATATGTGAATTTTCATATATCTAAATCTTCATTCACTCGGATGTTTATTTGTACCCAATTCATTGACCCGCTCCCAGTTGGCTTGTTAGCTCAATTGGTAGAGCGCTGCACTGGTATCGCAGAGGTCATGGGTTCAAATCCCGTACGGGCCTGAAAATTTTTTTCAGGTCCTACTTACAACTACTAGTTTCAGTAGTGTTCTTAGCTGCGAGGATCTTCTTATTTTGAGCTGTTAGTATTGTCTTACTCTAAAATTCTTAGCCAGACATTCTATTACATGCTACCAAAAAACACAAACAAACAAACAAACAAAACGTTATCACACTGCTATGCGGCCAAAATGAGATATTTTGTATGATTTCATCAAACTGCCA